>NW_020291913.1:0-181215 GCF_003184865.1 Aspergillus homomorphus CBS 101889 | reverse complement strand
AAAAATTAAAAAATTATTTTATATTTAATTTTATAAAAAAAATTTTTTATTTTATATAATTAATAATAAAAGATATTCTTTTCTAAAATTTATTTATAAATTTAAAAACTTTTATTTTATTTTAGTTAAAAAAAATTATTAATATTATAAAAAAACTTTTAAAAAAATATATTATTTTTTAATAAAATTTTTTATATTTATTATTTTATATATTTTTATATTTTATAATATTTAAAAATTAAAAATTTAGAAACTAGTTTTATAAATTATTATTTTTATAAAAATTATAAAAAAAAATATTTTTAATTATATTTAAGTAAATAATTAATTAAATATTAAATAAAAAATTATTATAAATATTTATTTATTTTTTTTTAAATCTTTATTAATTATTTTTTATCTCTAAACTTTTATTATCTATAATAAATAAGATTTTCAGAATTAAATTTTATATTTTATAATTATTTATTATCTATTATTCTAGACTATTAATATATTATTTATTATTTTTAGATTATTTTTAGATCTAGATAAAATTTTTTATAATATTTTTAGATATTAAAAATTCTTATCTATAATAAAAATATTTAAAAAATTTAAAATATATTTAAATATTAAAAATATATAATTTATTAATTTATTTTTAATTTAATTAATATTATTCTAAATATTATAAAATATATTAATATTTTTATTTATTAAAAATTTTATTATAATTAATTTTTTATTTTTTACTAAATAATTAGAGATTTTCTATTTATTATAATTAATAATATTAATATTAAATATTTATTTAATAATTTTTAAGATATCTATTATTAATAAAGTTATCTTAAGTTTAATATAATTAAAATAATTATACTTTAAATATATATTAATTATTTTATTATAAATAAAAAATACTAGAATATTCTTAAAAATCTTAATCTAAATTTAATTATTTTTATATTTAAAAATTAAAAAAAAAATAAGATAATTATTATTTTTATATTAATAAAAATAAAAATATAAATAATCTAAAAAATAATCTAAAAAATAATCTAAAAAATAATCTAAAAAATAAATTATTATTAAAAATAAAAAAAATAATTTTATCTAAATTTATAAATATTATATACTTTTAGATAAAAACTTATTTCTTATAATTTCTATTTTATTATAATTATTATTCTAGATAATATAAAGAATAATTAATATATATATCTTATATTAGATATTATTTTTTTTATATTAAATTTTATAAAAATCTTTTCTAAAATATAATATATTTCTTAAAAATAAATAAATAAAATAAATAAAATAAATAAAAAAAATAAAATAAATAAGATAGAAAAAAATAAATAAATTAAATATAAAAAATATAATTATATTATAATTAAAAATATATTATACTTTATATATTATTTATATAAAAAAAATATATATATTATTAATTAATTTATAATTAATAATTTATCTATTATATCTAATCTTTTTAATTAGTAGATATAAATAGTTAAAATAATAATTATATTTTAATCTAATTTTAACTATATAATTAAATTACTTTTTATATCTTAATCTAATTACTAGGTTATGGTCAGGTTAAGGTTAAGATATAATAGTCAGGTTAAGCTACTCTACTTTATACTTTTAAAAAAAAATATAATAATTTAATTAAGAAACTAATTTACTAAGATATTTACTATATTAAAAAAATTAAATTTTTAGATATATATCTATAAGCTTATAAACTTATCTTTAAAATTTAATTATATAAAATATTTTTTTAGTTTCTGGATTAGTTTCTTTTTAGTTAAATAGAATATTTAAAAAATTAAGAATCTATTTATAAGAGAACTCTTTTATAAAAAATTAAACTATCATTTTTATTATACTAAAAATATCTAAGAATATAAGATAATTAAAGAAATATATATCTATAATTAAAAAATTATTTTATAAATATACACAAAGTCCTCTAAAATTAATAAAAAATATATTTTTATATATTATTAAAGACTATAAACTTATATTTAATAAAATAGTCTTATTTAAATAGAAAAATTATAATTTATAAGTTATAAAAAAATATTAAAGAAATAAGAAAAAACAGAGTTATTACTAAATAACTAATTTTAATAATATTATTATTTATAAAGTTATTTAGATATTCTAGTAAATTTATAAGAAAGATAAAGTTTTTAAAAATTAACTAGCTAGTTCTAGAAATAGTAAAAAATTATTTTACTGCTGCGTGTTACTTTACTATTTTAATTATAATTAAATTAATTATATATAAATAAGATATCCTTTAAGAGGAAAATATTAAGAAAACATGATTTAAACAGTATAAATACATTAATTTTTAGCTTTAAAATTATATATAGACTGGAATGCTTGGTATATTGGGCCACCCGCTTACATGGGCCACTCGCTTACCGATCACGTTATGTGGAATCGGGAACAACTCACATAAGCCATAAACTAGGGTCATGTAACCTGTGTACACCGCTCGCTTGCGTGGCTCACTCAGTTGACGATTACATTAACTCACTCACGAGCCTTATGTAATTGAGTTTAGCCCGCTCGAGGCCGAGCCGAGCTGATCGAGCCTCGAGCTTTCGAGCTGACCCTGCCATGTCTAAGTGCTAATAATACTCAAAGTCGCCTACATCAGTTGTCAGTTTGCTGATTGTATAGTCTTATTAACAAGAGTATTATGCGAGTCCTCTGTCCGGGTTGTTTACTGACCAGCTATTTTTTTGAAGTGCTAAACCCTAATAACTTTGAGTAATAATTTTACAAGGAGCCTAGACCGCTTGCAAGAGACGAATAACTCATTGATTTAATTACAGAGAAGTTATATGCAAGTCGATTTAAGAGAATCCAAAAAGATGTTAATAATTCCTGTTTGCGGTTTATGTAATATCAGATAGCACAATTTGAAGCTCAGCAAAAAGGCTAGATTTCTTGGCTTATAATGGAGAGCTTCAAAAACAGATTCCTCCTTTCTACACCATTTAACTTCCAGCTAAGTCTAGACCAGCTGAATACCATAAACCACATAAGGCAGCCATCATCATATTATCATAGATACAAACTTTAACAGATCTCACTTTAAACAGTACAAGCTCGAAATTGGCTCGTATTCAGCGGGTGGCGTGAAAAGATGAGAGGCCAGACCTTCTTTACATCACACGGGAAGCTAAAGCGTAAGAGGGAGTGAATAGTACCAGATATCTAGATTCGTGTTTTAACAAAGAGAACTGCAGCAGTTGAAACTTAGAACCTAAATATAACTTCCGCATGCGGAAATCAATCTCACAGCTGTGGAGCTGGTATTTAGCACAGGCAGCGACCACTATTGAAGCTGGGGATCTCCTAATATTTAAGAGTAAAAATCTCTTTGTACTAATTGGGCTGATTTGAATAACCAAAGTTAATAAAAGGCTATCTTGTACCAGATGACTTTCAATTAATATATGGCAATTCAAGAGTACTTCCATATAATACAAAGCCTAGCCAAGAATATAAACTAGAAAATTCAAAGTTTGTTTGTTAAGGGACACAGGAACCAAAGACCTGAGTATATAAATGAGGAATAAAAGTATAGACTTAAGGTGCTCCTTAAAGAGTGTTAAAGGCACTAAGGATAAACACAAAGTCCAGTTATAAAAAATAGATCTAGTAATTCTTTCCTATGACTTTTCTTGACTACCAAGAAAGTTCTTCCACATCTCTTCAAAGCTCACAAAGGGCCTGGGCCTATATCTTAACATTCAGTAGGTCATTATACTAGGAGTATCAGGTCTAGGCCTAGTGTTAGTTCCTTATTTTTTCCATGTGCAGACGAGCCCAGAATATGTGGAAGACACTGACATATATATCCGAGCTGAACAATATTTTCAGAGAAACCATTGTATGATAGGGGGTGGACTACTCGTCTACATGGACTACTCGCTTACTGATTATGTTACAGGATGGATCAAAATCACTTTTATTATTTTGTCACCCTTTTTTTGGTGATATTCCAGCATGGTAATGTACCTACCAAATAACAGAGCTATGCTAGAATTACTATTTAACACTGTGTAAGAAGCATAGGAGGGCGTAGCTAGTAAGATATCTAAGCATCTCTCTGAGACCATGCCCCTTGGAGCTGCTGATGTTTTTAAGTATGAGTAATTGTGTTAAATTAAGTTGCAAGGTTTCCGCCAGGCAGTATTAAAAAGTGGGTCCTATCGGAAGCACTGGAGGGTCAAATACTTATGATACACTATTGGCATAACATATACGAGGTGCCAGATAGAGTGGATCCATTGGATAATATCAGGTTTATAATGCGTGACGGTGAAGCTATGTAACCAGGGTAGGAAGTCTTAATACTCTCAGTGGTGACATAATCCAAAAGCTCCCAACCCATCATCTGACCACATACCCACGGGGTACAAATACCCAGAATTGTAAACCATGCTACCCGGAGAGTCCTAGTACATTACGGTCAACGAGAGCTTTTGATTTATATCTTAATCTCCGGCTGAGAAGCAATATGCCGCTGGAAAATTACGGAGTCTGGAAGGCTTACCCCAAACGTTACAAAGTTGAACGTCGTGGGGCCAGAACACCTCATCTAACTCTCTATTTCTGCAATAATGGAGAGACAGACTTTGAAGGGCCAGAATTTCACGCCGCCATAAACATCAAGTCTGGAGACCAGCAAGAGTCGCGACTTGTCTATTGGGTAAATGAGCATATGAGCGGCCATCCGCTCGTCAGGAGTCTGTCGGAGCTCAAGACCGGCTTCGAGCGCTTGGACGATAAAGAGCCCGAACAGGGCGGCCTACGGCTTGATTACATCCGGGGCAATCTCTTTGACGTGAATACCGGTCGGGTTCTTGAGCATGACATTACTGGTCCAAACAATGACATTATCGATGTCCTGGTGCCTAAAGTCCAGGAAGCAATCAATAAGCAAGCAATCAATAAGGGGGCTGTCGTTTACATATTCGGCGAACGATTTAGCACAAACAATGGCATACACAATGTCCACATGAACCAGGGCAACATCCGAAGGTACTCGGGTGACGATGGCGTGTTCCAGGACGGCGCGCTTCTCTTCCATTTCCCAAAGGATGATGAATGGATTGGTATTTTCCTTGCCTTTGCATCACAGGCCGTGCATACAAGCGAGAATGATGGCCATGCCATATCACGAGTCACTTGGAAAGACCTCCTGCCTGGTGACCTTGTCGAAAACTCAGTTGCTATCAACAAGCTCGTTGTGGATTCTTTTGGCCAAGGTGAAGACAAGAAGCAGTCTGTTACCCTGAAGAACCTCACGAGGCGCAAAATATCGCTCGCACGTTGGAGAATCCGCAATTCGCGCTGGGAACAACAGGTTCTCCCTAGTAATGCGGCTTTAGATGCAAAGGCTATAATGGTCTTTGACGTTCCGAATTCCTTCTTATCTATGGACGGTGACACTATCACGCTTCTCGATCGCGATGGGCTCAAGGTCGCTGGCGTCAGCTATAAATCTCAGCGGGATAATGCGGGAAATGGGGAAATTAATTTTGCCGGCTAAAGTCACCAGCTCACTTTCCTACTCATGTTTATACTGTAAATCTGTCTGTCCTTTGTCAAAAGTAACGCCCACGCGGAGTCGATTATAATATTACCGTGTTTTACTGCATTGTTTCACCCAAAGGACTCTGTGCCATGGGGCAGAAGAGCCTAGCCTCATCTGGGGTCATTGATCTAGAGGCATTTGAGAAATCAAGTGAATACAAGCAGCATAAAAGAGGGATGGAACGGATTGGGACAACAGAAGCACATGTTCAGATAATCTAGAAGATTAAACAATGTCTGGAACCTTCATTACATCACCTATATTTCATCTCATGATTCTGCGAACTCGTGATGCATGAATATAACATTGCTCTACTCTCTTATAAGTACAATATTGCTTGCCCTAGAGAACCCTACCAAGATTTTGAAGTACAGATCAGACGGCTATTTGTCACTTCCTGTAGACACCCTCATAATACGCAGCAATGGCGTCGAATGGTGAACACCCGCCACAGGGAACTGACGAACCAGGTATTCCATAGCTCTTTCCAATCTCTATTTCCGGTAAGCTGCCAAAAGATCTAACAGCAGTATGGTCACACGTAGTCTCTCCACCTGCCGTACCTACCAGCAGGGCCCAGCAGTTTCCAGGCACAATGGGAGCAATTGCTTGCTAACTTCGATCCAAACCTTCTTGCCGACCTGCGACGACGCGAACCCTCAGCCCATTCGCTCTATGAGATCGAAAGAATTATCACCGGGCTTTGCAGAGGGGTTCAGAGGGGTCACCACTTGAACAGTCAAATAGGAGACGATATCGTCGATGTTGATGCGACTCAAGAACGTGCAAGACAGTTTATGGCCAACACTTCCGCAGCGACTAGGGAGATGAGAAGGGAACTTAGTTGGAATATACGAGAATTCGACATTTCTCTTCTTCGCCAGATACGGCGCTCTTCGGCGCTCTCGCTCGTGCTTGGGGCTGGCGCGTCGATGACAGCCCCTTGCAATGCTCCAAGCTGGCCATCACTAGTGGAGGGTCTATTACACCAGACAATTGGCAGAGTCATGGAGCTTTGGCTTCCCAGGCCTCAGGACTTGGAGCAGCTGCCCCCTGAGGCTCCACAAGGGCTTATCAATGAGAGGTTCATCTCTAGGGACCCAGTAGAGAGCGAGCGCTCCGGCTGGACACCTACTTTAAATGGCGTTCAGCGGAACTTTACGACTAATTAGTACAGAGAATCAGCAAAAAGATACAACGCTGACGAAGAGAATACCGCAGTCAAAGTTTTACAGCGTATTGAAGAGGCCCAGAGGAATGACAAATCAGTTAATACTGACATCTTGAGGCGCGGCGCTGATGTTGGTCACGATCTTTGCGGACAGCGACTGTTGACCTTTATAACAGCCATGCTCTACAAGAGAGATAGGATACCGAGCAAGACACATCACGCGATCGCAAGATTAGCACGGAGTCAGTTTGTTCACGAAAGGGAGGACCACTTTATGGGCTGGGACGGCATAATCACATACAACTATGATGATTTCATGGAGCAAGCGCTTTCAGATCTGCAGATTCCTAGCGCAGCAATTGCGATGCGTGGAGACGAAATAGCAGGTGATCCGAACCATTTCGCTTGATCAGTCGGGCCAGGTGCGCTGTTTCTTCCAGTGTACCACGTGCATGGGTATACACCGACCAGACCGTTCCTTATAACAATGGTGCCATTCGTCTTCGCCACAAGTGGCTATCAGTCGCAATATGGGCAGTCCGTCTCAAAGGTCCTAGAACGCTTCCAGTCTGACTACCTGGAGAACCCTGTTCATGTGGCCTTGTATATTGGGTGTTCATTCTCAGACAGGTACATGAATCAGTTGCTTCGAGATGCCTTTGAAAGGCGGCCTGGCAGATATCATTATGCGCTGTTGCCGTGGCCTGGTGGTTTGGCCGACGATCATCAACCCTCTGGTCAAGAGATTAAGCAGCGGTCCGGACAATACCTCGCTATGGGAATTCGCCCCATCTGGTTGAGGAGTCTTGAAGAGATACCGCACATTATCTCGCAGCTCGAGTAGCAGCATGGCTAAAACTCAGGCGAAGTGTTGGATTGGTATCCTCGTTGACAGCACGGCGTTCTAACTAACAATACAAATTAGCAATGGAGGGCATCTTGAACCCAGTCAGACGGGGTAAACGCCCATGCAATCAAGAGATAGTGATTGGTGCATTTTTTGGGTCCCCGTTCTATAGTTCTTACTTTAGTTTGGTGTTCAAATTCCTGTTATTACTTATATATCAAGGTTTTTTTGCTAGTCGCCAGAAACTCAAGCCACTTGTGACGGTCCTATCCCGCTACATTGGTAGAGTTAACCACACGGCCCAAAAACACTGTAGAAGACCCGCGAGGTCCTCTAGCAGCAGAATTATCATGATATAGTAAGGGCAGGGGACATTACACTGTTCGTTTTATTTTGGACTATTCCCATACAATCTCAGCAAAAAAAAAAAAAAAAAATTAGCTTTAAAGACTAGGTCTCCTCCAAGTTTACCTTGTTCTTCTATGACTCGTCTCCCAAAGCCGGAGTACCTCACGGCGTCAATGCCTATGGTTGGCCCTGGGGAATAACATAGATGAAGGCCAAATATGGGGCGAGAGCAGCACCAATCTCAGCCCGTGGAATGCACAGTCATCGCCCAAGATCTGGTCTTCATAAAACTATGACCAAGGACAGGGATTAGAGTACTAGTCCCAACCGCGAGAGGGAATAGGGCCAAAATCAAAACAACAACGCACTCTCAAATTCATCCATCAAACCCGCAGCTCTACCAGCAACATCCCTCATCTCCTCCCTAAGGCCTTAATTCCCCCCGCAGCCCAAAACCCTGCCTTCCAGAACCGCTACCTCGCTAAGCCAAGAGCCACCTTCCAATCATACAACGGGCCCGCTATTCAAGTCCACAGCAATTCCTCATCAATATCACCACTATATCCCAGTCTCATGAACCGCTCGTGGCCACTCCACAGGATATACTGTGCAGCAGCAAGGACACATTGGTCCCTCATGCCGGGGAAGTACTAGGAGTCATCTTCGGGGTTCACTTCGAAGGCGCTGCGCATTGTCCAGATCATGTATGTTGGGCGGTCGTTGAAGACGTGACGCGCGTCGAGGTCCGCGTAGAAGGCGTTCAGGCTTGGCCCCTCGGACGGAAATTCGTCGTTAGAGCCTGACTTAGTCACTCTTTTTTCTGAGGTACCTGAGTGTGTGACGTATAATTGTATGAATCTCGCAGGATTTCTTTGAGTCTCTGGCGACTGTATCCTAAGCCCAGTAGTTGGTCAGATTGACAGAATCCTTCTTCTCAACCGTGCTCAATTGTGCTCAACTGTGCTCAACTGTATGCTAATTTATACAGCGCACTGCGAAATGGTCTGCTGATTAGAATAGGTACTAGTGCTTTATCAAACAAGCCAGGATCTAATATCTGTTTTCTTCTCGATAATAGGATATACAGAGGAGGGAAAACTTAATATTGTTATACAAATTACCTGAACTCATGTAGTTTATGATACACTTATTACAGCCAGTGATAAGGGCATAGAATAAAGCTATTACCTGTCTAAACGTTCAGCTGTTACTGATTATACTTATTATAATAAAAGCTTAGGAGGTTTGAATTGATAGTCTACTGCGAATAAGTACATGAGCTCGGCTGATTCTAGAAAGCGAAGTACTCTGTTCGTGGTGAAGAAAGAGGTCAGCAGGACGAAATCCGTAGTGGCTTGTTAAGACAATATGTGGCACTGGCACGCAGCGTTTGAGACGTCCGTGTTCTACAATGTACCCTATGTATCCTTGCTATCGACAACGGTCAACTCCGATTCTAGAACGAGGCGTGGACGGACAGTTGCGCAGTAGTACAGATGATCTGCAGTATCGAGACGTATACCTGATGTCATGCGCGATCGCAGGGTCCAGAGAGATCTGCATCGTGACCCTCAGCCCTGCCACCGGGTTTACTATTATTATCGTCTGCATTGGTGCTATTCTTAGATTGAAAGACATCTGTTTTGATCCTCGCAGGTTGACAGGTCACTAGATGTACATTGAATGCGACGTTGCAGTTTCAGCGGTCGCTCTTTGCATATGGGTACAATGATAGTCGACCTTCTTGCCAACACCTTCGGTCGCATTCGAGTTGACTTGGTGGCAATCACTTCCAGTCCATTAAACCTAAAGGCATAAGGCTTCTTTGACTCATAAAGTATGCTACTCTGACCCTCTTATCCAAGCTGTCGATCCGGCTCATCCGAAGGATGCACCGGATGTCTATACAATGGAGTTATTGTGAACACGCACGGTGACCCTCAGACAAAGAGTGGCGGGTCGCTTCTGAGACATGCATGCAGTGAGCCGCGTGTCTGTCTGTGCTTACTTGCCCAGCCTCAGACTCCAGCCCCCAGCCCCTACGCTCGATTTTACCTCCATGATAGCAAACTGGGCCAGTTACTCAACGGGGGAAAGAAACAGAGGCAGCAGAAGGTGAAAAAGACGGCGAGGCTGGAAATCGGAAAGGTCACATCATAGGCTGACGGGACGACATGACATCCCGCTCCTTCACGGCAGGGATCGTCCAGGCCGGGCGCAGTCCGTCGATCGCCAAGTCATTGCCGCGCCAAAAAGAGACGATCACCAGGCCAGAATCATCCGGTCTGATTTGCGGGGGAGTCCGACCCTTTGAAGACTTATAAAAGACGTCCACCACCGGCTTGCTTTCTTCCCTCCTCACACACAAAGAACATATCGTATCACACAATTATTTTCTTTATCCAGTATATCATTATATTCCAAACCACCAATCATCCTCAATCATCATGCAGTTCTCTCTCCTCCTCTCGACCCTCCTGACAGTCACCATCTCCACCGTGCTGGCTCTCCCCACCGGCACCGGCAACCTCAACAACACCCGCCTGGCCCAACTCCGTGTTTACGGCGCCCCGGGCTGCTCGGAGCTGAACCTGGGCGAACTGGGTATCTACGGAGACTACCTCAACCAATGCGGGACCTTTGGCGACGACACGATCCAGTCCGTCAGCTTCGAAGCACACGTCGCCGGCTACAGTGGTAAGCCACTCACTCTCTGACATCCTGCCAGCACAAAACCCCGGCTAATCTTGATTCATCAATAGTGCAACTCTTCAATGACAATGCCTGTTCCTCCAGCCCATACAACATGACCGTCGGACAATGCCTGAGCGGGGATGACTCGGGATATGCCAGCTACAAATTGGTGTCCAACTAGTCCCGGCCGGGCAACATCCAGCACACTGCCACTGCGCTGCCCTCCTCGTGGTGGGCCTGGTCGATATGATGAATGCTTAATGTAAAGAGTAAGCAATGAGGGCAAGGCTTGAGGAGACACTCATAATAATGGTTTTCGAAGACGGACGAATCATGATGATGATGGATGGATTTATGCATATTTTGTCATGAAAGAATGTTGTATAGTACTTTACTTACTTGATCGTTGTTCATATATAGATTCTTTGTTCATGAAGAGAGACGTTCTCTATTCTATTTGATATGTTCCCTGAGGTGTCTGTCGGCCATTTCTCTATCCGACCACAGCACAGCCAACAGATCCCTACTCGACCTTCCACCGTATACACATGCCCGAGAGACATTGTACCTATACACTCATGTCTAGCAAAGGACACGTAGTTGTGGAGCTGACATGACGTTCCCCGGTAATTGATTGAGAAACGCGCAGTGAGATATGAAAGAATGGAACAGTGATCCCCCCCTCTGTCTTGTAATAATCTATTGAGCGATCTGGTGTGTAACAATGACGGGTACGAAGATATCGAAAGGCCTTATTAAGAGCGACTGGGAGGAACAGATTGCAAGCCAGTATTACTTATTAAAAATAGAGACGGATTGATACTCTAGTGCAATGTCTATTAGACCATAAACACGAGTCTTGTTCGATTATAGTCATATGTAATACACGATTAGCAAGTCAGCACACTCTACAGAATTATATTCTGGAAAAAGGCGCAACCAACGTACATCAGCCGATACCTGCAGTACGAGCAGGATACGCAAGACCTGTCTACCTAGCTCTTGACAGCGGATCCCGACTTCGAGAAGTCCAAGGGCCCTGGTCGATTAAAGGGCAAGGCGCGCAAGCAGGCCAAAGAAGGTAACGCACCCTCTGTGGAGCCCAAGGAGTACATGCTGAAAGTCAAGCAGCTGGTGGAGCGAGCGGAACGAATTGTGGCCGGCTACTAGATCAAGGAGATGCCGCGGTCGATTGCGCGGCGCGGGTACCAGCGACCACTCTACGAGCATGACGGCGACCCGATGTCCAACCGAAATCACGAGCACTTCATTTCACTCTGAAGCAGGTGGAGAAGATCCTCAAACCGATCACGCCGGATCTGAAGAAGAGAGAAGAAGGCGAGGAGCAGAAGGAGTCGGATGCCGCAGCGGTGGTCAATATGTTCGCGGCGCTGGAACTCGTGTAGGCGGCGGACGAGCCCTCCTCGAGCGGCAGCGCAGCCAACACTGCCCCCTCTGCTACGCCGCCACACCGCCAGTGTGGAAAAGCCGAAGAAGCTATTCTCGCTGGAGATTATCCTGCAAGACCTCTGCTTGTCCATGGGGTAAGTGTGGGAAACCTGGCAGGGGTACCGAGATGGACAGCATTCAATTGAGACCGCGACAATCACCACAAACATGACCCTACAGTTGTACATGAAGGGGGTGCTTGACCTGGTAACCGAGGGAGTCTTCGCTGAGGACCCTGACAGTTGGCCCACACCGTTGTTCAAGCTCTGTGAGATCCGACGTGCGGCGGCGCAAGAGGAAAAAGCAGGTGGTGAGGGCATCCAGGACTTCGACACCTTCCTTGAAATCCTGTGCAGCCTGATTCCGATACTGGGGGAAACTGTGGAAAACGATTGTTTGCGGGTTCCGACGCCTATCTCCGCGCACAGCTGCCGGAGCCTGACTGGACCAAGGAAATGAGTGGCGACGAACTATAGCGCATACTGCTCGATGAGGCGATAGTAGAGCACCTGAGGCTCTTCGGCAAGGAACAATTGAACGAGGCTGCGGTGACGGAATCGCTTACGATTCTGTTCACGGAGCTCCTCACCACGAATGATCTGACAATGAATCTGCTCATTTCGGCCTGGATCCATGTCGAGGTGCGATTGGCAATCAGTGGGGCCCGACCATGCCAAGGCATGTACTGAGCTCTTGGCTTTTGTCGAAATTGCGAGGCCACAAGTCCCCGATGTCCTTCAGAGCCAAAGGATTCTCTCGTTTGAAAACAAGGAGAGCAGACATGAGATGGAGTGGCTCCTGGAAATTTTGGATTAACTTACCCTTGACGACCCGGTCTACACTAAGCAACGGTCGATCGGGGTGGTATCACCTCATCCGTCCGCGCTGCTCAACTCACGCCCTCTGTTAAGCGGACAGACCTTGTTGTGGATGAAGTTCCAACTCTACAATGTGGGTCAAGAATGGGTCAATCAATTCACTGCGGTGGTCGCTGTGTTGCACCTATACCAGGCGGCGCAGCACGAGAAGCTGCTGCCGGAGGGGTAGTCATGGCCGGCGGGTGAGCATCTGATGGAGGCGTACCCGGAGATGTTCCCGGTCAAAAAGCGTCCAACATGCCGCCAAAGCTATGAGCTAGCTTTAGCCCGTGTCTTCGGCCGCTTCTGTAAGTCCCAGTGCAAAAAGAGGCCGACCTGAAATTCAGCATGGAGATCGACACAACCAACGCGGTTCACCAGCGTTGGCTCCAAGGGGAGACTGAGTGGACGGCGGCCCACATTGGGCGCATCATGCAGCAGTCCAGATTCTGCAAGAGGCAGGCCGCGGCCACGGGGGCCATACGGGCGCGCCGCCCAAGCCGAGTCCAGTCGACGCCTTGGAGCGGCTGCACAAATGCATCGACACCAAAGTCTTCCTGGTTCCGCCCTCATGCGGGCGCCTAAAAGGTGCTCCACCGGGTACGCACGATTGTGAAGCTGGTGTCGAAGCCTAACCAAGTGCCGTCCTTTGACAATAGCATCCATACCTCGGCTTTCTCGAACGTAGCTGCCTGCATCTTTGTTTTCCCCGAGTGGCGGCACCTGCTCGAGGAAGTGGCACAATTCATGCCAGAGGGTCTCGTTTGAGCGTGCATAATTCAAAACTGCAGGCGCAAAAAAAAAGAAACACGAAGATAGAGTAACTTCAATGCATTTTTAGATATATACCCGGATTTCTTCACTCAGTAAAGCAAGTCATGCTATATATTAGATCTCACTAACAGGATGGATATGGATACGGATATGCCACCGTCAAACCATCTCGAAAAACAAAATATTCATCGGTATATTCGCCTGTTCTCAAGTAGAGCCCTGCAACATTCATAATGCGGAAGTAGTTACTCACCTTTGTGATGATACCACGGGGTTCTCGATCAGTCGATGCAAATTCTTGATTGATTGTTGCGGCTTCGGTTTGACGAAATGAACCCCTCTCGTTCATGGTCTGTTAAGGACAGTACCAATCTATGAAGTCGACCTAGGTGAGCTAAACATGTACTAGCCCTGTCAGATAGGCCAATTGCCTGTAGGACGAGCTCACAAAACTCAAATGATACCGTACGTCCACCCAACTTTGACTCGTAATCCGAAGTCCAACCCCCGGGTATGCTTCTCCTGGCTTCGCAGTCCTCGATTTCACACAGACCAGCTAGACCGTTATCAAGCAGCTGACACCAACGCGATTTTAAAGATCATAACCTATATCTAGAGAAGCTTCAGCGCGGTCTATTGTTCGACGGATTAGGTCAGCCCAAGCACCTGAAGCACCGTTCCGATGAGATATCGCTGCAACAAAGCTGTTCTCTGTCCTCAAACCCCTCCGTAGAAATGTGGAGAAAAGATGGAGGTGAACGAGGGGGGGGGTTTATACTTCCTGTCACATGATATTCCCGGGGTGTCTTCCGGATAGCAGTGCTTTTGCATGCCACACGATTAAGGGAAATCTCGCCCTACCGGGGAGAAGAGCGGCTGTAGTGGGTCGTGCTCCGGGTTGATAAAATTAGCTAGTAAGGCTGCACGGTGAAGATGTATAATTGTTTGGAATTCTTGCTTCACGGTCAAGGCGCCGAAGCACATCCCACCCCACTCCCGCCAGCCCGGTCGGATGAAGCGAGCCTTTTGTCCTTCAACCTGGAAGATAATCTCTAAGGACTCGTGATTTCAATGGAAGTATTCCTTGACCGTAGGAATGAGCTTGGTTAATAGGACTAGTGTTATTCGGTATACCACCCTTTTTTCTTTGAAATTGTTGAAGACGGAAGCAGATGGGTCTATGAAGGAAAATAAAATACAGGCTATACCATATGATTTGAGGGTTGTGTGTTTCTGAGGCAGTGATTTATTTTGTGCATCGATAACATTTGTATGCTGCGACCTGCATGATAGTTGCGCAGCCAGTTCTAGCGGGCAAGATCCGCCGCTCGGAACGGCCCCGAAGTGGGATGGACATCCCCCGCTTCTATGATTGTTGCTGGCCTATATGCACGGGTTACTGCACATCTCTCAGTGTGGAATCAAGGAGTTTATGGGTCTCCAGGTTTATATATGTAATGTCTACCACGTCTTCTGGCATGGTTGTTTTGAGGCGCGATGTCTTTCTGATCACCACAGGGGGTGTCTTGGAAAAAGGCTGATAAATAAGCTATTTAATCGTTTCCAACCTTCATGACTAGGTTGTTGCATATGGCATGGCAATTTGGTCGATCTCTTGTGGAAGTAGGTATATTCAGGATGTGTTGGCGATAGCAATTGGTATGGTCTGGATTTCATGCTCATGTCTCGAGTGGGAGAACACTGAAGACGGCTAGTTTGGGCAGGGGAAGACGCCTGAGTCAGACCCTAGACAAGTGCTGGTAGCATGAAAGAACGTGATTCTTCTTATATGGTGATCATACTAAGTTAATTTCTCTTCAGACATTATCCCACCCCTGTTCCAATGCAGAGTAATGGTAATGGAATGACAACCGTGCGGTATGCCCTTGTAGATTGGATGGCTGGCGAGGGGGCATCGAGGCAGAAGAGACGGCGGCTTTGTGCCGCTCTGGGTGTTCTTCACCAGTAGGCTTGCCATGGGTGTCGACCATTACTCCGCAACCAGGTCCAGGATAAATCCACTTCATTAACAGGATCAATTGAAATGGCGTAACTTGCTGTACGCATGCCATAGACTCATGAGTTTCATCGCCATTTGACATCCGCTTCGGAAGTAGGAGCAGTAATCTATAGTTACATGCACGATACATTGGGCTAAACAATATTTATTGCACTTGGTTGTTGTCTCTAGCGGACTTCCACTTGCATTGTCATTGAGATCTTGCACCAGCTCCTAAACGGTCATTGCAACAGGATCTGCCGATTGGACGCAATATATAGTATCTTTAGTCTCTGCGAATATCAGGTCAGATTATGCATGCATAGCAGAACATGCATGAGGTTATGCTTTAGGACTAAGGGGTCAGAGAGGTTATTTTAGAAACGCCTGGTAGCCCTCCTCCTTCCCGCAATTCTTCTCCAACCTGGAAACAGCATTTCATATCAAAATCACTTCACTCTAGCTTTTTGTAGTTACTGTACAGGCATGATGTTCTCGTCAGCTATCAGTCTCCAACAGGCACAAAGACTCTTTATCATCGCCCCTGCCTTCATCCTGTACGGGTACAACCAGGCTGGGCTCTCGGCTTTGCTCACCCTCCCGGATGTGATCCGTCTCTTCCCACAAATCGACACAGTCAACATCCACGGGGCCCAAGAGCGGCAGAACTCGACCTTGAAAGGATTCATCAATGCCACTTTGATGTTGAGAGCTCTTCTGGGAGCTTTATCCTGCTCTGTCATTGGCGACAGACTGGGTCGTCGTATGACTATCTTTGTTGGCAGCTGTTGTGCGGCACTGGGTCAGATTCTTCAATGTACGGCCTTCTCCCTGGCCCAGTCCACCGTTGGACGCATCATCCTGGGATTAGGGGTGGGCCAGTTGAGTGTGATTGTTCCTGTGTGGCAAGCCGAGTGCTCTTCTACGGGCAAACGCGGGCGTCAGGTCATCACTTCTGGCATCTTCATTTGTGTGGGATTTTTCTTGTCGGGCTGGATCACTCGGGATCTAGCAAAATTTCTTCGCCCCCTCTTCAGTGGCGGATCCCCCTTGTTAGTCCCATTCTCTTCTCGGTGGTGATCTGTCTTTCCACTTTTACCCTGCCAGAGTCACCCCGCTGGCTGGTACAACGCGGACGGATCTCACCCGCTACTGAGGCTCTTGCCGCGCTCAACAACATGCCTAGCGACCATCAGCTAATCCGCTGCGAAGCTGCTCGGATTGAAGCCTCTCTCTCCAACTGTCCTGCCATCTCCCTGCGCGACGTCTTCCGGACCAATGACCTGCACCGTCTTGGCATCTAAACCCTACAGCAGCTGGTGGGAGGCAACACGATCTCGATCTACACAACCACTATCTTCCAAGACAACCTGCACCTGCAGGGAGACATTCCGTTCATTGTCGCTGCAAGTGCCCTGACCTGGAAGTTTCTGTGTTCTTTCCTATCCTTCGCCGCCGTCGACCGGCTGGGCCGCCGCTGGATTCTTGTAACCAGTGGGTCAGGAATGTGACTCTGCATGATTGCCATGGCGGTTGCTACCAGCTTCCCGGCCTCCAACCATTCTGCCTCCCCCTCACGGCGGCTGTCTTTATCTTCCTGTTCAACCTGGCGTATCCCATTGGGTTCCTTGAGGGCAATTTTCTATACTGCACGGAGGTCGCGCCTGCGCCTCTTCGTGCGGTCATGTCGTCCATCTCGACGGCGAACCACTGGATGTGGAACTTTATCATCACAATGGTCACCCCAGTCGCTCTGTCGACCATCGGTTGGCGGTATTACATTGTTTTTGCGGCAACGTGTGCGTGTGTGCCTCTGGTTGTACTCCTCTTCTTTCCAGAGACGATGAATCGGGACTTGGAGCTCATTGACGGGGTCTTTCGTGAAGCGCCCACCATTTGGGATATCGTTCCCATGGCGCGGAAGTTGCCGCAGCATTACAATCTGTCTGCGCGGGTGAGAGGTGATTGTGAGAAAGCCGGTTGAGGCAGAGGGGACGACTGAGAAGCAGCGAGAATGGGCGTAGATCTACACTCCATATATAGATATAGTCATCAGTATCGCAGGATGCAGGAGCAAGAAGCCTGCACAGTGTATCTGAATTCTCGCTCCGCATGCATCCTCTTTACCCATGTTTTATTCTATAAAGCTTTCGAACAAAATCTTGCAGTATTCAATCCATATGATTTCTTATAGTTCTCACTACCCTCGAGACCAACCGAGACCAACCAAGCCTACTTGTTCCCCTCATCTCCAACCATCACCCCTTTGCAAAACCAGTCCACCACCAGCACCGTCCCCGTCTCACTCTCGACTAAATACAAGGTTCGTTCCATCTGGCCCTCCATACGCCAAGTTCGTCATTTTCTTCCCTGCACCCGCATCCCAGCAGATGCGCCACCCGACCTCCCCATCCGGCCGATGTACAAACACCACCCCTAACGACGAATGCACGACAAAGATGTTCCCCGTTATATCCATCGCCATCCCATCCGGTCCCCTGATCCCATAGTAGCTGGCAAACCGGCCCACGCGCTGCACGCTCCCATTCGGATAGAAGGGAACGTACCACACCGCGTTGTCATGGGTCATGGCGACAAAGACGGCCGATTCGTCTTCGCTCATCACAAGGCCATTAGGTGAGGGGCCTTTGGAGAGCACGCATTCCGGTTTAATGTGGTGCTGGCTGGCGCCATTGGCATTATTCGGATCGCCATTGTTGGATGGAAGATCGAAGCATAACACCCGGCCTGTCGGATCGTGCAGGCCTGTCATCCCTTGGTCGGTGAAATAGACGGTGCCGGTGTAGGTGACGACCAGGTCGTTGGGACCCTTGAGACGTTCGCCGTGGTATCGCGTCACCAGTGGTGTGGGAGGGTCGGGTCGTTTGGGTCCTCGTGGGAGGTAGGGTCAAAGGCCAGGATGCCTTGCTTGAAGTCGGCCATGAGGATCTGCTTGGTCGGGGGGTGGTAGGCCAGTCCGTTTGGTTCTCCATCGTAGGCTAAGACAATTTTCCATTCCTTGATTGTGGGGTCGATCGAGAAAATCCGGCTGTAGGGGATGTCGACGACAAAGAGACGCGAAAGCGACGGGATGTAGAGGGGTCCTTCGAGGAAGGAGTCAAGCGGCTGGCCGCGCTTCTGGTGGAGGCTGTGCTCCAAGAGGCCGCCAGGGCGGCGGTATCGCGTGGGTAGGGTCGTCCATTCGGTTGCTTGGATAGTGGTTGGCGTGGTGAATTGGGATTGGAGGCTCATTGTATTCAGATGCCCAGCGGAAGAAGCGATTATATTACGTGTCTGATATAATAAGTGTACTGTACCTGGGAGGCTGGGTTACATTAGTGGTCATCCTCTCTCTCTCTCTCTTTTTCACTCTGGGCAACGCCATACCCGAGGCCGGACGGGGCGTATCCGCATCTCTTCGGATGGTACCCGCTCCGACATGCGATTTTATGCGGGGTTTTAGCAGCCCTAATCCGCGTCTCTAACCATTCTCTTCTCATCCCTCAGTCTTGTTCTGGCCTCCATCAACGCCTCGCCCAAAAGAATCATCCCCCATTCCTCCCGCCATAAATCCGCACACTCGCGCCCGAATCCTACCCCCCAGATGCGGTCGCTGGGACTTGCCTCGACAATCTCACCGGTCCCTGTTGCGAGTAGCGGCGCCGCAATATCCGGGTTCTGTTTGAATTTTAGATAAGTACCCTCTGCCACGATCGCATATCGTTCCGCCTGCCAGACCGTCTCGTCGAGGCCGGGAATCTGACGGCCCAGATCACGCAGCTTACGTGGATGCAGTTTCCACCCGGCTTGGAGCCGCTGAGTCATAGGGTGGTCGGGACCAGCGAAAAGGAGGGATTTGCGGTGCATCATGTATCTATAATCTGTTCAATTTTAGGTCATCCTAATCAGATGGAGGTCTAGCTCACTGTTCTGCATTAGCGTATGAGAACTTGTTCTTGCCATTCTGCCACACGAACGACGCTAGATACCACTGGCCTAGGTATGCGTTTTCGTCTTCCAATCGCCAGAAGTAGATCGGCTTGGTGTTCTCCTCGTCTGATGAACTCATCGTATGCTGCGGCTAATTGAGTATTTATTTTCATCTGAATTATGATCACCGAATTTATTGTAGATACGAGTCGGATATCAGTGATGCGCTGTGACTCATAATTATGATACGAGATGGACAGATTATAGGGCCAAGTAGCGAGCTTGGCACTTCCGTCTATTGGGCTACGCCGAGCGGAGCAGATGGGCAGATGTGTTGTGCTTAGTGCCCCAAGCAGGGAACTCGACGAGGACCGCGCCGGACACCGATACAACTACCCCAATATGGGGATGGCTATGCCATCCCCGAGTTTCCCCCACCAGAAAATGTGAGCGTCGCGCCGGGCACCACCGAGCGCGGCGGCAAGTGGCATGTAGCTACAGCTACTGATGGCAAAGAGCGCGATATGTGTACCATCGTCTGCCTGCAGGATCAATCCCCTGGGGCTTGTTTCTCGAGGTCAACCCATCACTGGACGGAAAGAATTGTGTGCTGGCCGAGTCAAGAGCGTACTGTGTCGGGCCAACTTATGAGTGGAATACTGTTTTTGGGGAGAGTGACGAGTAGTAGATTTGAATTGTTTGGAACTACATCTGTCTGACGTTGGGGGTGGGGGAGGGGGAGGGATATATTCATAGATCTGAATGTAACAAGTAGTTGTGGGCAAGGGTCAGCTTGGCGGCGGCAGCCTCGTGCAAAACTTATTTAATCAACACTTCCCCTTCCTCAACCTCTTGTCCTTCTTTGATCTTTTTCCATCTTCTGCTTGAACCTTTGTTCTTCGAGCCAGAACGTCGCATAAAACCATCACTAAACATGGCTTCATCGCCCGACCGCAATGGCTCTCTTTTTCACCATCAATCCTGGGCCGAACCTTGGGCTCACCCAGAATTTCCTCCCGAGGAGTCACCGAAGGACCGTGAGAAACGATTTCGACAGAGAGAATGGTTTATGTGGCTGCCTTCCATCATTGAACAGTGGGCATTTCGCGACCGGACCTGGCCTTGGGGCTACGTTGTTTACCGGACTACGTATTCTTCCCAAGAGGACTGGCACGCTGCTCTGGTTAAGCTCGACCATTACTTCTGGGGTGGTGTGATCCCTCCTATCACTCGCGGTCACAAACCACTGCTAGGCCAATTGGATACTTATGAGCTTGTACGAGCAGGATATAGGAACGTCATCATTGAGGACCCTGCGTTAGACGGGGTGGGCGTAGGGGTTGTCTTCGAGAAGCACCGTGCGTGGGTGGCACAACACGGGTTCAGACCTGACAATTGCCCGCGCTTCGGCTACCCGCTCATGGTTGACGAGCCATGCATTCGCTCCATCCTGGCCACCACCGGACCCCGAGGATTCGAGGTTTCTTCCGGCTCCTGGGCCGGACCGTACGGATACATCAACATCCTGGATGTCGCCGAGCACGACCCAGAAGCTTCCGACTATGATGAGGGCCCGTTTTACGATGGGTGTATGCGAATGGAGCTTGACGCCCTAGTGAGGTTTGTGGCGCAAACCGAGGATTATCCGCTGTGCGAACAGTATCTCGGTCTTACCAGCATAGACCAGGTACTGTACACAGACGGAACTCGGGCGAGAATTGAGGCGAGAAGCATGGTGACTCATCGACGAAGACTGAACAGCTCAGGATTTGGTTACGAGCGGCAGCCTTATCCATAGCGTACAATTCAATCGCCGTGATTGTAGTTAGAAGCTGAATCTACATATCTTACTTATACTTAATATTCAGTCGATATACAAATGCGTTCCTGAAGCCCTGTCTACAACATATAGTAAAATTCGAAGAATATGAGTTGTCCACTGCTTCTTCTCCCGGTAAAGTATCTAATTCCTAGGATCATTATCTTGATTTTGCTAACAATATTGACGGCCTGCACTAGGCAGGCATTTCTTTGACAAAATCCTGCTACTTCAACATGCTATTCCAACACCCTGCTGATTCTGATCCAATCGTCCTGCCGGGATACACAAACAGAACCCAAACCTCACTTTTAGCTCTGTCAGCCTCTGTAAAGCCTAAGCTTGTGCACTCAGTGCTCTGCGGGCATCACCTCGCGGCGAGAGCTATTATAACTCCCTGGTAGTGGCAGAATTTGCTATCAGTGCATTAAAGCTGGAACTGACAAAGTTAGCGTCTAGAACACCTAGCCAAGATGTAAGGAATATTGGCCTGGCACCTGGGGAGCGACTGCAGGTACAAACAGAGCTTTGTGCGGATATAAGGGTTAAAGACCTGCTCGCCTTGGAGCAGAATGAACATTTGCTTGATTCAATCGCGACTCTCAGAGGCGCCTCAAATTGATTGTCTAGTCAGGCTGGGGCGGTGGTAAAGATTGAATGTTCTGAGATAGATGGTCATCAGGTGTGGTATCTTGATTCTTCAACTCGTTTGAGTGAGCTAAGGAGCCTGAACCTCCCCACCTCATATCTATATAGCGGCGGTTGTTTTTGCATTTAATTCCGGTGTCCGCGGTGCTGTGCTAAGAAACAAAATTTGGGTAAGTATTCTTGTACTTTTTAGGCTGATGATGAAAGCGACCCATTGTGTCTTCCCACTGAACGCTGCACTCTGATGATTGTGCGGCATATCATTTTCATAATTTTGTGTCTGAATTCAAGGTCAGTGGCACTTCGTCGTTTCTGTTCATCTATCCTTTGCGGATGCTCGAGTGCGTAGATGACGAAGGCAGAGCCACCCACCAGCTGGCTTGGCTATCACAACGCTAGAACTTGAGACCCACACCGGCAGAACTCTTGCTGGCCCAAATATTGCTTGCCTTGAGATCATAAAGGTGCCTATCTGGCTATAGCAGGATAACCGAAGGAAAAGATAATTGCTCTTATTCGCATAGCCCTTCTCTTTGCACTAGGCTCTGGTTTTTGTTGCAAAGTTGAGAAGCATAGGATATAAGGCATAAGATGCGATATTGAAGGTACGCCCCCGGAAATAGCTTGCCATACTAATACAGATAGTTCACATTGAAATGACGCTAAGGATATTTACATGCGTTCTAAAATCATCGTAATCTTTCATCACGTACACGATTACGCCGACTTGCTAACCTCCGCCTTGACCCATGCCTCGAGACCACCAGCAGCAATAATAGCCTGCACGTTCGCTGGCAGCTCGCCGACCTGCTCAGTCCAGCTCTCGCCACCCTCACCCTCTTGTACCTCAACAAGGCTCCGCTTCACGTCCCAGGTCAACGTCCAGCCGGTGCGGCGTGTGGGCTGACGCTCCGTACCGGATGCGGTAGATTGCTGAGAGAAGGCTGCGCGCAGGCGCTCAACGAGCCGTGGAACTTCGAGACCCATCAGCGCGTTGTTGATACTGTTCCGGGCGAAAATATTTCCAAAGCTACCGGCGACCACAAGGGGAATCTGCTTGGCGAGAAGGGCGGTCGCGGCTTGTTCTCGGGAGGACCCGCAGCCGAAGTTGAAGCCGGCAACGAGGATGTCGCTGGGCTTGGCGATTCCGTGGAACTCGGGATCGTAGTTCTGCATGCAGGCACGGGCCATGTCCTCCTTCGAGACATTGTCTTGATAGGTAAGTTTGCCGGGGTAGATGCTGTCGGTGTCGAGGTTATCCGCATCACAGAAGAGAATCTCGCCACTGATACGCTCCGGGAAACCGGGGAGGATCTCCGTGGCCGACTTTTCAGATGCACCCTGGACAGACTCGACCCGATCGATAAACGACTCCATCTGTTGCAGGAGGTTGGTGAGCTGCTGCTCGGTGGTGGGTTCCCCACCGGTACCGAATCCATAGTCTACTCCCAACCACTCTTCTGGGGGGACCTGGAAGGCGCCGGGTCCAGAGATGACACCGCTGAGAGCGCTGGCAGCGACGACTTCGGGACTCGCCAGGTAAGCCTGCGCGTCGCGCGAGCCCATTCGGCCCTTGAAGTTCCGATTGCTGGCACTGATACCGACCTCCCCAGGCTCCAGAAGTCCCTTGCCGAGCCCGATGCAGGGACCGCACCCGGCAGGGAGCGGCTGCGCGCCAGCGTCAAGCAGAATCTGCCAGTCACCCGTGGCTTCAGCCGCCTCCTGCTCGGGGGCAGATGCGGCCGCGATGTAAAACTGGACGCCATCAGCGATCTTGGGGGTCACATCCGGGTTCGCCTTCTTGGCGTCGCGGAAGACTTGAGCGGCTGCTGCAAGATCCGAGGCGCGCGAGTTGGTGCAGGAGACAATGTAGGCGCGATTGACCTTGATCTTCTGAGCGGCAAGCTCGTTTAAGGGAGTGGCGACCTTGACCGAGTTGGGACCGGAAACATAAGGCGAGAGGGTGGAGAGGTTGAGATACAGCTGCTTAGCATACTGTGCATCGGGGTCCGCAGTGAGGGGGTTGGCGAACAGCTCGTCGATTCTCTCGTGCGTGATGCGCTCGCGAGTGGTTCGATCGTCCGACAACGCAGCCACAGTCGCCTTGTAGCGCAGCCAGCGTTTCAGAGTGGTATCAATCGGGAAGAGACCAGTAAGCGCTCCCCATTCCGTGGTCATGTTTGCGATCGTCAACCGGCTGTCTACAAGCAAGCTGGCCATTGTCTCTTCTGAGCCGGTGAATTCAATCGCATGATTTAGGACATCGCTCTTGAACAGTCCGCACAGGGCAACGATCACATCCTTACCAGTCACGCCAACTGGGAGCGTTCCGGTAAAGGTGACCCGCGCCACCGGGGGTATTTGCCACCATGTGCGCGATGTAGCCCAGATACTGGCGGCATCTGTCCGGACGACCGCCGTTCCCAAGCAGCCCACACCGCCATAGTGGTTGCTGTGACTGTCCGAGGCGACTGCCATTGTACCCGGCCACGCGTATCCTTCTTCCACCATCACCTGGTGCCCAATACCCCGTCCCGCAGGATAAAAGTCAATCCCGTGCTTGGCAGCAAACGCTTCGATCTGTTGGTATTTCTGGAGGTTGGCTGGACTGGTGTTCTGGACATCGTGGTCCAGGGCCATGACGATCTGCTTCGGATTGTGGACCTGTGTGGCGCCCATCGACATGAACTTCAGGGCCACGGGCCACGAGTTGTCGTGAGTCATGCAGTACCCAGGCGCGAGACTGATATAGTCGCCACTCCGCACCAGCTTTCCTGGAGGAAGCCCGACGGCATAGCGTTGCACAATCTTTTCCGTCAATGTCTGCGGCGTCCGGTTCTCGGAAGGAAGCGTCGCGGGAATATTCTGTTGCTGCGAGTGGAAGCCATCTGCCCGGGCGATAGGGGTCGTACTCAGCGAACGGATCGAGCGAAGAGGGAGGGGTGATGCGACCGATCGAAGTTGAAAAGGAATTCGCCTGCTGGGAGCCCCGAGCGCCGGAGTGCACGGAAGCCGAAGCTGGGGAGAGCATCATCAGTATCAGGAGGCGGAATTGCAAGATGGAGAGGAGAAAGGGTTACTCACCGGCCTGCGCAGCAGGTTACAGATCTGCCTAGCCATGCTCTCAACAATGCGATCGAACACGGAGAGGAGCGAAGGGGAGAGAAGAAGAAAGAAGAGGGAAGAATGAGAAGGCGTTGAGTCACCGAAGAATTTTCCCCTTGCGCCGATCTCGCAGGGGGCAATCAATGGGGGACTCGGGATGGAAGGAGCCTAGGCCGGTAAGTCGACGTCATGTGATCTGGGGTAGACTCAACCAACCACTCGCAGCCTTGCATTTCCAAGCATTCTCCGCTGTTTGTCACATGACCTTCCGACACAGTCCAGTCATCGTGCCTGAATGCCTGAGGCCATATTCTCACCTGCCCCTTGCGAACGAGTGTTCATCTACATCGACTAGTTCACTGGTTCACTACTGACATTTCCATGAACCCTGCATCGCGTTTTGATGGGTGCTTAGATTATACCTAATACATATATATATATACTAAATCAAACATTATATCCTCACTTTGTCCAGGAATCCTGTTATAACGAATATCTGAGATGAATCCAGTAGCCAGGCTAGTCTTTCCCCTCTTGTAACGCCGGGTATACATGTATCCTGATAATGATACTTTCGAAGAAATGAAAACAGACCCGAGATTGATCGATCAGACTTGCTTGCCACGTTAAAGGCCTACGCAATCACAATGTCAGGAAATCGATCGCGCAATTCATCAAAAACGTCGGCCGCACTTATGGCATAGCTGGTAAAACTCTCGTCATCCTGCGCCACAATCATCCCAAAAAGGGACCCATTATCCCCCGAATCGACTATCCATGCCCCAGCGTCCTCCGCAAACGAGACCATACTCAAATGATATGTCGTCGGAAGCGTGCCGCCAGTAGCTGTGCTACATCCACCACTCATTCTGCCGAAAGCATCGGTTCGGACAGGAGGCCGAGAACTGTTTGCTGTCAGACACCACAACTGGCCTCGGGGCGAGGTGCGACTGACCTTGGATGGACAGAGCACTCGCTGGCCCTCAATCGTGAGGCGGTTAGCTTTGGGGCTCTGATCACACAGACGAAACAAAGCCCAGTTTTGTTGGACGGACCAGAAGGCTGGGTCCAACTCAGATGTGTCTTTATAGCCGGGCAAATACGCCACAACTCGGTTGTCGTCTCCGTGTTCCGCGTACATAGTGCGGGATCGAAACGACGCAGGAAACTTATATGGGAACATCTTGGTCTTGGAAACACCGTCACCTGGAAGAGACAGATTAGCTGATTTGGAAAAATCGCCATCCTCATCGGCAGAAGGCTTAAGGAAGGGGTGCAGAGCAGTCAGGGCGTAGTAGAGCCCTTCGATGCGAACTGTACCGCCAATCGTCGTGGTCCGATCGGAGTTCCAGGCAATCCTGACTCGAGCGCCACACAAGCTTTTCTTCTGTTGTAGGTGGATGTTGAAAATCATGATGTTGGTGCGGGGGCTTAATTGGGGTCTTTGGGATGGTTGACGGTCAGTAACATGGAACGAGGATCCAGGCTATTTATCATCTTCTCCTCCATTGTTGGACTGGGCTGTGCCACAGGATAATCTTTGTTCAAGAAAGAGCTATATTGTGTAGCTGAAGGGTTGTTCCTCTTGCTGCATTGACTCAAACGGCCTGGTTCTTTGTCTGGTTATTCTGGTAACCATATCAATCCGGGCTTTCGCTTGATTCTACTTAAAAGACGCTCAATTCTTTGAATACATCTTTATGCACAAGAAGCGACAGGATTTCAGCTCTTTTCCTGTGATAGTGCTGCATAATTGACTCGGAGTGTGGGGCCGAGAACACCTCCTTGCAGCGCATTATGTAGGTGGAGGACCGGATCCGTGCCATTCGTTTTGATTGTTTATAATACTTTAGCCGAATCTCAATTGTTTCCTACGTCTGTCTGCCTTTTGAATTCCCATTTTTTCTTTGTCCCTTTGCCGCCTTGTACTGTCCCGGTCGGGAAATCAGACAATGACGGTGCGGTCAGTTGACGACACAATGGCGAAGCTCAGATATAGAGGAATAGCAGTAGAGTCGAGCCCAAGACCCCTCCAGAGAATTCAGCTTGAGAAATACTTGGCCGTATGTTAGCACCACAAGAGCGACATCTGTGTTAGAGCTATCTATCACGGATGGACAGGCTGATTGACGACGTCTCGAGTGGTACCTATGGCATTTGCAGAATAGTCCGCTGCGGACCAAGATGGTGACCTCCTCGCTCCTGGCAGGCTTGAAGGAAGCGTTGGCATCTTGAACAGCAAGTGTTGGGCCACAAGGCCGTCTCGTGTAAGATCGTGTGTGGAAGATGGCTTTATACGGATTCTTCATCAGTGCACCGCTCAGTCACATCCTCATTGGTCTTCTACAGAGGGCCTTCGCTGACCGCACGAGTCTGATGGCCAACCTTGCCCGATTCTTGACGAACAGTCTCCTGGTAAACCTTCCGAAGGGAAGGGCCCAGATTCTTCTTCTCTAATTTCGTTTGACTTTAATGAGTTTTGATCTTTTACAGGTGATCTCTCCCCAGAACTGGGTGCACTTGTATTCGCTGGCTCTCATCGCATGTAGAGCCAATGCGAAAGTGGCTTACCACAAGGCTGCCAGCGCTTTTGGGTGTCTTTGGTGTCTATTTTAGCGACCTCTGTCGTGGTATTTGGTTTCGCGCAGACATCGCTTCCGGAGTATGTCTGGGAACATTATTTCAACCTGGTTGGTTTCGTCATGGGGACATATGTTAATGTCAGGACAAGGAAGAATAGCCTACATCCTTAGTGCACACCTATCTGGCGCCTTCGCTTATGCAAGTGCCCCTTCCTCTACGTGCTGGTAGCATGGGTTCTATTAGTTTCAAAGCCCTGCCAATTGAAAGAACAATTAATAAAGCACGGTACATTGTCTAATCCGCGGGTCGCTGTTCATGTAAACTACTCACCATGATTTCAGCAACCACTCGCGTCAATAAAGGCGGTAGAGTGAAATTCTGAAGCTATCTTGGCGTGAATGTGGGAGAATCATCGAGAATAAAGGAAATCTGCGTTCATGCGGTAACCTACCGAATGACCACATCCAAGACTGCGGATTTGCCTGCCTCCACCACAGCCTTAAGTGCCTCAGTAATAGCATCGTCCAGGTCCCCCACGCGGTCGACGCGCTTTGTCCACAGATCTCCGTTTGCTGCCGCTTTGGCAATGCCCCCATAATCCGGCCCATCGGCGACCAGCGAGATGCCCAACTCTTCTTTCGATAGACTCGCCGCAACACCGGTCGGGTGCACGTCTCGTAAACATTGGCTTGTGGCGTTCCAGCCGCCGTTGTTCAAGATGACCGTCAGAAAGGGACATTGGTAGCGGTGACTGGCCCAGTAGACGGCGGTCGGGACTGAGAACACAAAGCTTCCATCACCAGTTATGCTGCAGACAAAGGGCCGTGCCGCTGAGGCTAATTCCTGCTCGGTCTTCTGCTGAACTGCCGGTCGGTTGGAGAGATGGTATCGCGCTGCAGCGAATTGGACCCCGATGGCAGCTCCACCCGCCCATCCCAGCCCGCTGCCTCCTTTAGTGAGATGCGAGCCCGGTCGCTCAAGGCGAAGCTGCTCTGTCATGGCAACCTGGTTGGTCACTGAATCCGTGACAAAGGTCGTCTCCCGGGGTAATAGTGCGCGAATTCGACTGCACAGATAGTCCACGCTACAGGGAGCATCAGGAGTTGACTCCAGTGCAGCCGCACGAGCATTGATTCGATCCTGGCCTTGGAGGTAGGCAGTGCGAACGGCCTGTGCGCGAGCTTGCCAGTTCTCACTCGCTTGCAGCCCGGACAATTGAGGAGCGGCGGAGATGTAAGTGTTCAGCTGGGCCAGAGCCGAAGCTGTCTCGGCGTGCACAGTCAGTGATGCACCGATATCAAAGATGTTCATCCGTTCTTTGCGTGGGTCAAGATCGATGTGAATCACCTGGGCCGAAGGAGAAGGGCGTACTCGAGTTGGGATCCAGGGCACGTCCGCATCCAGCACAAGAATCACATCTGCCGATTGCACCGCGGGAGCTGCCCCCGTTCCTCGGGTCACGCACGCTGGGTGAGTGGCTGGAAAGCTCATCTCACGGAGCTCCGAGTCAAAGACCCGAAGACCAGCAATCGTGTCGGCCAGAGCAACCAGTTCTTGGACAGCACGGTGATTCCGGCCCAGGTACCCGGTGATGACCAGGGGAGCCTGGGCTCTGAGCAGCGCCGTCCCAATTACCTCGATCACCTCGGAGGGAAGTGAGCCCAGCCGACATGAAGGCACGGCCTTGTGTCCTGTGGGATGGTCTACAGAAGGCAGGGGTGTCGCCAGGATCTCCCGTGTCGCCGTAAGATAAACGGGCCCCGGAGATCCAGTGGTGGCCATGAGCACTGCACGACGCACCACGGTGGACACATTGTGCGGAGACTTGATCTCGGCACTGTAACGGCTATATGGGGCCACGAGGGCAGCTTGGTCCCGAATATCCTGGTACCATTGCACATGCTCCGATCGGGACCCTGGCGCTTCCCCTAGGTAGGTGGAGGGAGCAATCCCAGCAAGAATGATTACCGGTGCCCGTCCACTGGAAGCATTGTGCAGCCCCTGGCCGAGAGCGGCAGTCCCCACATCGACGTGGGCAATCACACAGGCCGGTTGGTGACTGATTCGCGCGTAGCCATCGGCTGCAGACATGGCGACGAACTGTTGGTCGATTAATGGTCAGAACTAGGTGAGCCAGTGGTCGGAGATTCTTGCTGACCTCATGTTGAAACAGAACCATCTTCGGATACTGCCGTGCAGGATCATTCTGTCGGCGCACATACGCCTCAATGATGCTAGGATGATCGGATCCTAGTACGGCGAAGAGATAATCCACCCCTGCCTGGTCGGTGTCAGTGCAACCTCAGTGGCAGGCATGGTGAACGGCCTACCTGAGCCAGAGCCTCCAAGAGCTCATCGGCCACGGTCGGGCTAACTCGATCTTCTCCTGCGTGAACTTGAGACATAGTGAGGCTGATTGCGTGCGAGTGAGTCGAGAGAAAGATCTCTCTTCTCCCAGCCTCTTATCCCTCTGCTAGGGACGGCAATTCCCACTTAATCCCGACCTCGGGCAGCATGCAGTCTAACCGCACTGGGGACAAGCCCAGTCACTCGTTGCGAAATTGAAAGCAAAAAAACTTCATCAGGAGGAGGGAAGCGAGGGTGGATCAGGCCAGTGCAGCGCTAAAGGGCCGGTGGTTTGATCCCCCTGTCAAGCTAAGCGTTTAGGGCTCGTAGCGTCAGGCTAAGCTGCCAAGTCCCGCCCCTAAGCTCTCCAATGAGCCATTTCCCCCTCCATGGCCGCTAAGCATTTAAGACATGCAATATCTAGCATGGATCACTAGCTATCCTTCCTCACCGGGGATTATACCAACTGAGTTCTAGCTCACACGGAGAAGGAGCCCCGTGGAATTGACTACTGTTGATCCGTGATGAGAAGCAAAGCGGAAGGTAGGAAAACAATTTACTGCTAATTATCTCGAGGCCGGCTCACTGTGCATGGCAATATCGGTGGTGAGAATGATCTGGCCTTTGGCGATCGCCCCTTGGCTGCCGACACTCTCTGAATCGGCATCGGGCTCATGTCTCTCCACTCGCCACCCTTGCCCCAACTGAGTGCCTTCTTGCGACTCGAGTCGGCTCATACGATAACTCCGCCCTGTTCGAGTTCTCGTTGCTCGACTGCGGGACTTCCTCGACCCATTGGAGAGCGAGACAAACCAAGTGGGAACCAGTCTCTGTGCTGAATGCTTCAGGAAGGGCAAGCATGCGCAGATGATTCCCGTGCTGGCCTCGATCGCGCTCCACAGCAGCGCATCGAACGACCCCCAAGTCGGATCCTGAGTCGTAGTACTCGCCTCCATCGCCCACATCCTAATAATGCTCGTCACGCACACGAACAAACCCATGCAGAACACTAGCATCACACCGATCTTGCGAATTCGGTCCAGATGCAATTGCGCGAGCACGGGTAGCGGCAAGACACAGACCCAGATATCCATTGCCGTATTGTAGCCGGCCCACGACCATCGAAAGCTTGCATTATTGATACATTTCTTCGGGAGATGCTTTTGCCAGCTGGCTTGGACTGGGATGCATTGGAAGATCGTCGCCAGAACAAATCCGAAGGTGCTGGAGATGACAATGCCAATCGTCACCCAGCAGATGATGCGGAATAGTCGGGTGGGAAAGATGCGCAAGTAGAAAGCCAAGAAGCTGAGCTTGTTGAGGCACAGGACAGCTTTGTACAAGATTTGAAAAAGCCAGAAATACTGTGTAGATAGAATTCAGTTAGCCGCGCCATTCGCATTGAGCAGGGTGCTTACAGGAGTGTACCTTCAACGCTAGAACAATGTTGCCTCCCGATCGGACGATGTCGGCACGATGACGACCAAAGGCATAATGGCACGCCAAGTCGCCCATCACCGTATTCACAATTTGTATGGCCTATCTTTTGTCAGCAAAAGCTTTCTCAGGGTTACCTTCCTCTCATACCATAGAAACCTGGATAATCACATCGTCCGCGGAAATTGCAGTCCCCCTGTACACCTTCCACAATAATCGATGAACGACCAAGATGAATGCAATAGCGGTCAAAACGCCAGTCACCCTCATGAACAGAGGACCCTTGTCGGGGACATCAGGGGCACCCTGAGGCATAATGAGTCTCCTGCTTGTTCGAGCAGTATGCCAGCAGGAACGAGAACGAGGATGAGCAGAGATTTGTACGCCGAGTTCTTTCTTGGCCTGAGAAAAGGGTTCTTTCTCGGCCCTAGCAAAGGGATCGAAGGATCAAACCGGCGCGATGAAGATAGGGCTCAGCCCGCCAATCTCGCATGCTCGTAACGCATTGGCTGGGAGATGAACCCCTCTTCCTTCAGCTCTGTAGGATCTAATTGCTGTAGAAGGATTACTCCGGCTCGGAGTTCGTAACGTCACCCGTAATGGCTAGGAGATGCTATTACTCCCAGGTAGAGTACCTAATATATCCCGTCCGGTCGGCATGCAACCTTGAAGAGCGACCTGCCTACTCTGGCTGGCACCTCGGAGGTGGCGCAAATACCAAAGATGAAATGGGTCTAGAGCATGTCCCCATCGCACTGTGGTCCTCGGTCAAGTCCGTTTTGGACGTTTCCCCTTTTAATGCCACACACATGTTTGAAGCACTTGTTTGTAGTTCGGCCTTGAGATCCTGAGAAATGTTGGGGATCGACCCCGATTCACTTGCGACGGTTCTGAAGGACACTTTGTGCATGCGCCATTACAAACTTGCGTACCTGTCATGATATTATTGTTAATTTGGGTATCATTAGGAGAGATGTGCATGTATGATTGCAAGTAACCACTCCGCTGTTGTGAAATGACCCCTGATCAATCATGTGCGCATGTGGAGACCAGCGGTTGGACGGGCGGGAGTCCGGACGATTTCCGCGGTGAGGGTCTGGCACTTTAGGTGGATCAAGTGTCTGTGAGGATAAGAACCCTATGTGGTCCGGGAGAATCGCTCATGCCCCTAAGCATCTAGTCTCATGTAGCTAGTAGTACCTAGTAGTGGTTAGTCCTGTTATTTAGTCCTGTTGTGGAATTTAGTCAGACCAGGATCGTATACCCGGCAAATAACCATCATTCCAATTCCTAGTCTAGATTTCATGTCTTGTTGGGCCGGAGCCACTAGAGTGGATGATCTTGTGCTTATGGTCCTTTAAAATCGTTAATAGATATTAATGTGGAACTGAATAACGCTACACACACACCACAGTGTAATTCACCATGTTGCACAATTGATCAAGGGTCTAATATACGCGGTTATAGCACGGAGTTGGCCATAATCCTGCCCAGAACTCATTCTCGGCCGGATATTGTCTGCTGCAGAACCGGCTTGGTCTGATCCATCCCTGGCCACCTCTAGCCACTCCTCGGATATTCCGATCTCAGGTCTATCTACAAAAGCCGGCATGTCGCACCACGTGCATGGGTAATCACTTTTTCTCCTAGTTCCGACCTTTCCCCTGACAGCTGCACACCGGGCACGGCCATGGAGAAGCAAGACATCGAACCCCGCGTGGTCGAAGCGGCAGCGCCCGAATTCGATCCCGCATTGGAGAAGAAGTTGCTGCGAAAGCTGGACTGGCGAGTCATCCCAGCACTATGGTTTCTCTTTTTAGTCTCCTTCATGGATCGTTCCAATATTGCGTGAGTGTTCAATCTCTCGGCCCACGATTCTGATCGAAAGTAGGCACTAACTCTGCGGTGTCAATCTAGAAATGCGAAGATTGCGGGTATGTCCAAGGAGCTGCACTTGGTGGGGAATGATTACAACCTCGCTGTCACCATGTTCACGGTCGCATACGTAATTTTCGGAATGCCTGCCAACTTGCTGGTCAAGAAATTTGGGCCCAAGATGTTGGTCCTCTACATGTTTACCTGGGGTGAGCCTGATCGTTAGCTACTTGGTGTCGGGTATTTCTTAACCGTCGTGGATGAACAGGTCTATTTGTGATGGGACAAGGTCTCACGAAGACCGCGACGGGGCTGATTGCGTGTCGGTTCTTCATGGGAATGTGTGAGGCAGGCTTTGTTCCTGGTTCGTTCATTCTTCTGAGCACTTTTCTACAATGTATGAATACTGATTTGGGCTTGAACACCAGGCTGCGCATACCTGATCGGAAGTTACTACAAGCGGGATGAGTTTCTTCGTCGCTACGCAATTTTCTTTAGTGCAAACATGGCAGCTGGAGCATTCAATGGGGTACGAGACCAATCATCTCACATTCGTTTCGTCCGTCCACTAATTCGCTAGCTTTTCTCGAGTCTTTTGACGCACTTGAAGTTGGATGGATATGCAGGATGGAGATGGTATGACCTCCGCGAGCGTTTCGCGCACCTTTCGCTATCTAACTCGAGCACAGGCTCTTCTTGATAGAGTCGATCATTACGATGGGAGTCAGCATTATCTGCTACTGGATCGTCGTTCCATTTCCAGAGGACGCGACATTTTTGACCCCCGAGGAGAAGGCGCTGTTGCTTGCGCGTCTGGAGGCCGATGGGGGAAGCACCCGTGACGACCCTATTTCACTCCCTCGAGTGATAAAAATGGCTCTGGACTGGAAGATCTGGATTTGGTGAGCGTGAATTGTTGGTATCAGGTCCAAATAATGAGCTGACTTCCAAAACAGTGTTCTGGCCTATCTCGCGGCCGAAGAAAGCGCCAGCTCCTTGGTATACTTTCAGCCCACTATCCTCAAGGATCTAGGATGGACTAGTCGCTCAGCACAAGAACACAGCATCCCTGTCTACGCAGTCTCTTTCGTCCTTACGCTTTCCAGTGCCTGGTTGAGTGACTATCTCCGCCACCGATATCTCTTCACCTTGTTCGGCTCGATTTTGGTTGTGATTGGTTGGAGTGTGGAGCTTGCACAAGTGCCCTCCGCCGGTGTTCGATACATGGGCATGTTTTTTGTCGCCTCTGGGGCATTCATCATGATGTCGATCACTGTGGTATGGCTGTGCATCAACTTGGGGAAGGGAGTCAAGCGTAGCGTTGGTATGGGTTTGCTTCCGGCCTTTGGCAACTGCGGGGCTTTCGTATCAGGTAACGTCTTCATTACCAGCCAGGCACCCAGATACCCGACTGGTTTCGGGGTCGGCCTCGCATTCGGGGTGGTGGCAGGGTTGGCCTGCACTGTGTATTTTGTTGGCCTCCGGGCAGAGAATCGCCGCCGTGCAAATCAACCGCTGCAAGACTGGCAGTCGGAAAGCACGAAAGATCTGGGTGATGCTCATCCCGACTTTCGCTTCCAGTTGTAGGGCGGAGACGTGGTAGCCAGGTTAGCAATGTGCAACGCGTTATATGCTCCGGATTTCATGATTGAACTTTGACCCTCACCAAAAGCTATCAAACCTTCGTTCCCGACCTGTTACCCAGGATGTGATGTTTATTATTCGAACTACAGAGGGACTCACTCATATATGATAAGGACGGTAATAATATATAGAAAACTAATCCAAAGAATAGAACGCAACGATTCACTCAACACATAGGAGACAACGCGTAAGGCAGTGGATTGAGATTTGGATAATAGGCTCAAACTGCATCCGCGTCTCTTAGATTGTGGGAGATTCAAGAGTACCCTCAACAGCGGTGGTAGGAGTGGGAGGTGCTTCGTCGCCGTGAACACGACTTACGACCATCACCTTTTTTGTCTCGCCATTCTCTCCTGTAAAAATGGTTCAAGTATGCGGCATTGTTCCCGTTTTCCTTCAGCTTCTCTTTCCTCCCTTCATATCTCCCGTGTAACGACTCAGCTGAAGCCCATGCTGCCCCTCCTCATTGCGCACTATGATTCTTGTATTTTAGCCGAGGACACGGCCAGATTTCGCCCAATGAATTTCAACCACCGTGATGCCAGACTCAGCTCAGAACGTGTCATGGCCTGCTTGCAGTGCAGGGTACGTAGCGATTGCCATGTTTCCTTATCATTCTTCAGGATACGATCACAAGAACTGTGCCCACGATGATGTCCGTACGATCCCGTTAGTTGAACGATGAACTAATCAAGCTTTATACCAGGGGCGAGCAAAAGCACACAAGGAGCTTGGGATAGTTGTCATAGTTAACTCCGAAACAGCGCATCTTCGGGTCGGTGAAATCGTTGTCGTTCGAAAAAGGGCTTGTCAAAGTGGTTGTTCGCAATTCATTGCGTGTCTCAATCTCGAATGAGTTTATCTCTAACAGCAGGTAAGATTCGATACTTTCTATCAGCGTCAGGGTTGTGGGGGTTCCATGGATCATATCCGTCCATGACGTGTGAAGCCAACCAAGCCCTTCCTTCGCCTCCCCTTCGTCCGCATTTCCTTTACCATGTTCACCTCATACCACCATGTTGCGATGGTGACCACTGTCGACTCAAATGACCCTGGCACACGATCGATATCTACGCACCATCAGCTTGGTGACGCAGATTTTATGTTGCAGTATCACCACCATTTGCCTGGCTCTGCGCCTCTTCGTCGCATTCCAGATCAAGCGACATTTCAACATTGAAGACGGTTCGTCTGAGTTGAAATGTCTTCCCTTCTCGTCTCAGCAAAGCTAATGGCAATACAACAGCATTTTGCTTCTTGTCTTGGGTATCTCACTTCATACACCGTCCAGTGCCGAGTTATCTCTGATATTGTAATGCTAGGCCCTCTTCTTCACTTATTGCATCTGCAACATATTATGTGGGCTCTTCCTCACTCCTCACGCTAAAGTCTCATCAACTAATCAACTGGCAATCGTAGATCTTCATTACGGCGGAGGCAAACCTGTTGCTCTCCTGACACCGGTGCAAGTCAGGCTGGTCTACAAGGCATTTTGCCCGAATTTTCGTGCTAGTTGCAACTTCTAATGTCTATAGTTCTACTATGTCCTGACTGTGATCTACGCACCCATGGTGCTAGCGGTCAAAATCACGCTGCTCTCAATCCTGGCGCGAATCTTCACTATCCGCCAGGTGCAAGTTGTCAGCGTTTACTCGGTACTGGTTGTGACTGTCGTCTATTACACAACCATCTTCTTCATCAAGGTTTTCATCTGTCTTCCGGTGTCGTATTTCTGGACCCATTCCGACCAGGAAGATCAGTGCCTGGACAAAACAGCCGTAATCGTGGCCGATGCGATCATGAGCATTGCGACCGATCTAGCGATCATCCTGCTCCCGGCATTCCTGACTACCACGCTGAACCTCTCCCACGTCAAGAAGCTGAGGGCTTCCTTGATGATGGGCTGCGGAGGATTGGCGATTGGGTTCAGTATCTATCGCCTTGTGCTTGTCATTCATGAAAGAGACAATCTCGATTCGAGCGTTGTCTACTTGAAAGTACTCTTGTCCGGGTAAGTGGCTTTCCTCCTGGGGGCTTTAGTATCAGGTCAGGCCAGAAGGCTAAGGGTCACCAGAAACGCTGAGGGCGGATTCGCCCTCATCTGCTCCTGTATCCCTGCGTTAAACATTCTGGTCAGCCGTCGAGGCCGCCGAGACTCACAGCGCTCCAGTGCCTCCTCGCGCCAGCTACTCCCGCCGTCTTTCCAACCGTCCGTGCGGTTCGACAACCCCGCAAGCCAGGCACGCGTAACATCCACTGCCCATCGGGCGTCTTGGATCTCCCAGCTCATCGACCGGGAAGCCAGTGATACTTCCTCGAACGCGAATCAGATTGTTCGGCAGGTGTTGCTCTCGCGACGATCGGAGCGAGTTCAGGTGCCCGTCCTGAGGGACTACTCGCAGGCGTCATCCGAGACAGAGACGCCTATCTAGAAAGAAAACTCCTATCTGGTCTTACATTCCACGCCACCTGGGTATCAATCCTGGTAGGCATATGAAAGGCGTACTGGGTGGGCGTCGAGAGAAGATGACACGTTCTCAGTCGCCGTCTCACTTCGTCAGTGTCACCGCAGCCTGTCACTTCGCATTAGACAAAAAATTGTTCAGATTACCGCGTTTTGGACTACTGATGCCGTGCGACAGATAGAGGATGTATAGCATTGCCGCCAGTCAATGCCGGGCCAGCCTCAATCATCTTCCGATTCTCGGCACTTAGTATACCATTACGTCATGCATTCAGGATTCGGAGGCGAGGCCTGTCAGAAGGCTCCGGATTTCTTGTGTCAACGTTAGTTCGTCGGGATTCCAATATAATAGCCCGTATATCGCTATGTGTGTCTGCCTCCCACGCCATCCGTGCGTTCATGCCTCATGAATCAGGCACCATGGTCGTCCAGCACGCGCGTTTCTCAAACCCACGGCTGGACAAACCGATTGAGATTACAGGCATTAAGTTGAGTTGTCTATTGCGTGATCATCATGTCTCATTGGAGCGATAAGTAGGCTCCTACGGCAGAACACTCCCATCCGCGATGTCTAAAGGCGTTACGTGGGTCGTTGGTCTTGTAGGCCCCTAGCTGCAACCCACAATATCCAGTACTCGTCGATCACGTCCCAAGATGACTCGAGCCTGTCCCTTGTGCGCGCGTTGTTCCTCGGAGAGAGGCCGGAAGATGCCCGACCGTACCGAGTCCAGGTAGAGCTCGTAGGCGGGCATGTAGCCCTTGACGAAGGCGACCACTTCCTCGTCCGTCATACCCTGGTTCTTCGCCAGATGCAGCGCATGTTCTTGCTGCATGCGCCACCGGTAGACATTGGCCAAATCGTCGGTGTCGAGGTGCACGAGAAAGTCCAAGTGCTGCGGGCCCATGAACATGTCGCAGTACGTCTGCAAGTTTTGGTTGATGGTCAAATAGGAGTCCAGGGCGTGATTCTGCAGGGTCCGAGTGGGAAACCCGGACTCAGAATCCTCGAGCAGCGGAACATGCTCCTTGGCCTCCTTCCACTTGGCCTCAATGGCCGACCGACTCAGCGGCTGGAACCCGACACACCAGCCTTCCAACACCAGGACCTCGACGCTGGAATCCAGGGAGACCGGCACCCGGCGCCACTGCTCGCGCGGAACCCGATCGCCTTCGCCATTGAACCGGCTCTTGTCGAATTCCGGGATCAAGACCTCGGACGGGGAGTTCGCGGGGGTGACGGTCAAGCTATCGAAAAATTCCCGGACGAGGCCGGTATCATGCGTGCCCGGCTGGCCGCGCATCTTCAAGAGTTCGTTGGAGGGGTTCTCTTGGCGTAGGCGCACCAGACCCTCGTGGGGGAGATAGAAATCATCGAGCGAAACATTGATGGTGCGGAAGTGATATTTCTCGTTCAACAGGCGCACGATGGCGGAGGTCCAGGTGGTTTTGCCGCTACCCTGCAGACCAGTCAGGGCCAGCACAAAGGGCTTCTTTTGGCTGGAGTTAACGGCTTGGTGAGCCAGATGGCGTTGGATGTGGGGTCGGACGTGGGCCAAGAGCCGATCGACTGTCTCGTCAGGTATCATGGTGGGTGGGTGGATGTGTGTGTGTGTGATCAAACGTATGTACCGATGTAGTGAAGGGGGTGAAGATGTGAGATCTGGGGTCTTCTTTTTACAGTGCGGGGAGGAGGGGAATAAGAGAGACGCAAAGCCAAGCCAAGACTTGGGATCTTCCATCAACAAAACATTCAATGTGATCCATGATCGGGGCTGCAGTGGCTGGAGCTGGCAGTGTCACGTGAGCTGCGTCAGATGCGTCAGCGGGGGTTGGCTGCTTTGGGTCTAGTGGCGGAGGAGTTTTGGTCCGGCCGAAGAGCGGAGGTTTCTTTGTCCGAGAGAGAAAGAGAGAAAGAAAGAGTAAGTATCACACATTGAAATCCCCATGAATCAACCATGGTCCATCGGCCACACTCCAGCCTTCGTTCATCATGAAAGGGTCAGATGCGGGCAAAGCAGCCGTAGATTCTGGCCCTAACCCGTAGGAAAAGCCCGAGCCGGCCAGATCGCCGAAGACCATACTGGCGGCATTATAGAGATCGGGAGTGGTGAGCACGGAGGTTGGATCAAAGCCCGGAGCCGACATGGGAAGATTCTCCCAGGAGTCTTGAGCCATGCTATTGCGGACCGAGTGTGGGGAGGCATTACCGTTCCCATCCCCATGATTATTATTTGCATGTCCGGGGAAAGTTATCGGATCCTCGGCAATGCGGATGGCATCGGGACAATCGGAGGGAATCTCCGGTTGCGGCCTGCGAGCAGCGTTACCAGTACTTCCAGTAGTAGCATAGGTACTATTTCGTTCCTGCCGCTCCAAAGCGGAGCACAGATCCTCGATGGCTTCAATGCAGGTCTGCGGCCACTCTCGCTCCCGTCGCGCAATGTTTTGGAGCACGGCGATCCCGATGCGCGCATAGCGGAGCGCCCCTTGATTGGAAAAGTGACCGGTCCAGGCGGCGTAGATTAGAATCAGACACGACATCCATACCGTCCAGGTGAAGGAAGCGACCACCAGTGGCGGACGATTGTCGCTGGGGGGCGCGGAAATGTAGGCATGTAAGGCGGCCAGCAGCGAGCGAGAGGAGTTGATGCACGTGTGGAATGCGGCTTTGTAGTCCGCCGTCGTTGAATTGTCCGCCGCCAGCAGCGGCCGGTGAAGCGCGATCTTGGCCTCATGACGCGACACAACCAGCAGGAGCGAGTGAAACGGTTGGAGGCCGGCCTCATGCCCCTGCCCCTGCCCCTGTCCCGGTTCACTCTCCAGCGGAAACACATCATCATACACCTCGTTCCACCACTGCAGAAGCGCACTGCTGACTTCCACCGCCTCCACCACGTTCTCCCCACTATGCATGATCGATTTGTTCCGTAGCTCCGAGATCAGTCCCCGGAGACGTGCAAATTTGGCCAGGTGACGCAGCAGTTTGAGCCGCCTATCCTCAGGCTGGGACAGAACCACCTCGGTGTCAGACGCATGTCGCTCGGCTCCAGGATAACAGACATCCAGGTCGTCATCGCGGATGCTGAGGGGTACCCCCAGGGCTTGCGTCAAATATCGCTCGAGGCAGTAGATCGACCAGAACAACCGACGCCGAGTGGCCACATCTTCGGCCGTGAAGCAGGAATACCGGGCCGGACAGCGATGCAGTCCCAGGTGGAACGCCGTTCGGGTAACGAACCCCCCAATTCGCGACGCAGCATTGAGGCGGAGGATCGATGTGAGAAAGAGCTGGATGCTGAAGGCGGCCTGCAGCAATGGGATGGAGGATGGTTCGTCGAGCAAGTCTCGGAGCCCATTCATTGCCTCATGCACGGTTTGGAAGACCAGTTCCGCGGGCACCGTCACCGTGACGGGGGCGCCCGCCCGGGCTTGTCGACTGTCGATGGCCGCCATAGACATGATGGATCGGATGAGCACCGCATCGGTCCGGCTGATGGATCGGAGGCCCCCTTGGCTGGTTTGCTCCATGGCGCGGAGAATGTGGGGTGCATGGATGAAGGGGTAGATCGGGTGCCAGTTCAGGAAATAATGACGCGACAGTTGCACCAGGTCCTCAAAAGGCAGCTTAGGATTAGTCGGGTCGAGCTCGTCGGACGTCCATAAAGGAGCATGTGCCTGGCCTTGACCGGTGCGGAGATGGTCATCCTCCCCGGGCACAAGGCTCTCATGGCTGGCGCGCGCCTGCTGGAGATCGGCGGAGCGACGGGCAAAGGCATGGTAGACGGTGCGAACAAAGTGAATCCCGCTGGAGCTGCCTAGGAAACTAGCGGAGGTATCATCCTTACGCATGATGCCAAGCTCACGGGGCGAGGGCCGCGAGGTCCCCGTGGTGGAGGCACGCTTGCGACGCTTGGCCCGATGGGCCGGGTGCCAGCCCTCGGCATCCTCCGCAGTCGTGGTGGTGGTGGTGGTGGCAGCGGGGGATGCGGACTTCATGCTGATCGGACGTGGTGGACGGAGTGCATTAATTTCCGGAAAGAGAAAGCTGGCTGGCTGCACGCCAGTAAGAGTATTGTGGGTGTGGAATGGGGAAGCAATTTCCCCAAGCAACGAATTGTGAGTTGGTTGCCGTGCTGCTGTTACGGTCGGGGACTTGCCCCTGATCCGCAAATTGCCCAGTCAAGTTTAGTTAGTTGTTTGATTGGGTAAACCAGATGAATGTGATCAGGGAAAGGAAGGGGGGAAAGCCTGCAGTGGTGAGAGGGAGAGAGGGGGTTGTGGATGCACGCGATTGAATGCATGAGAATCTCCAGATGATCTAATTGACTCTTGCTTGCTGCCCTGTAAGCTGCGGGTTAATTCGGTTGGGTGAGTCAACCTGAAGTTCAGCGCAACCAAGAGCCAAACAGGGATATTCGGTGTAAAAACCGAGGAACTGCCAACTCGAGCCCTAATTGACGGGCACTGACCGAACCAATACTAACAACCCCCACGGAGGTGATCAACTCCGCCCTCATTCCCCCACCAGGAAATCTCCACCCTTCTGTGCGAATCTCCTCAACCTGGTTTTAATTATTAATACCTGGGTGGTTCCCCCTTAACAACCCTAAGTGTTCCGATGATTGTGGGATTCAGAAGGTTGGGTCTGAGGTGGCTACGCAGCACTTGCAGAACTTTCATTCACACAGCCAAGCAAGGGGCGGAAATCTCATTGCAGCATACAATCCGTATGCCATGCACGATCATCATATGTACATAAGGTCAAATGCAACAAGCCGCATACACAAAAACAAAGAACATCGCTAGCTTTGTCATAGCGCTCATGAATCCCGAATCGGGTCCATGTTGTCCTCAAACGCTTTCTTTCTGTTCGAAGAATCCCTCCGACTTCTCCTTGTCGTGTTGATGAAGGTCGGCCTCGGTCACCTCGCCCTGAGGCAAGTTGCGCGCCATCGACACGATCTTCCATGCAGACGGCGCATCCCGGAAAGCATGGTTGAGTAATTCAAGATTTCGGTTCATCGTCTCCGGGTAGAACAGCGCCACACTGATAGGAATGCAGGCCGAGATGACCGCATACATCACGTAGTAGCGGTATCCGATCGTATCCAGCGCCACGGGCGTGACCATCACCACCACAAAGTTCCACAGCCAGTGGTTGCCGGTGGACACCGCGCTCATCGCGGTCCGCAGGTGAACCGGCGCTACTTCAGTACAGTATAGAAAATTGCCGCCCAGGAAGCCGATCGGGTAGAAGAAGTTGAACAGGAAGATGAACGTGGCCGAAGTGATCGACGCTCCTTGATTGGACTTGGGGAAGCTGGCACTAATGGCCATCACAGTCATACAAATGCACATGCCTGTACCGCTGATGATAAAGACCGTCCGGCGCCCGAGACGGTCAATGCAGTAGAACGCAATGAAGCAGCAGAGAAACTTCCATGTCATGGCGCACGCAGCCAAGATTTTCGCAAGGTTGGTGCTCATGTTAAGGTTTTCTTCGAAGATGGTGGAGACATAGACGGAGATCAGATTGCCACCGCACATCTGCTGGAAGAATTGCAGAAAGAAGCAGAGCAGGAATCGGTACAGCAGGCGATCGGGGTCGTCTCCGCGAACCAGAATAATGTCCAGCAGCGAAACCTTCTTGGTGCTCGTCTCTAGAGAGGCCTGCACTCCGCTAATCTCCGCAGAGATTGCCTCATCTTGTTCGTCAATGCCCTTGTAGGCAGCCAGGGCAACTAAAGCTTCGCTGGTCCGGTTGACGCTGACCAGCCAGCGGGGGGACTCGGGGAGGAAGAAAACACTACCCGCGACCATCAGTGATGGGATGAACGAGAGCGCGAGAGGAATGCGCCACTGCAGCGTCGAGTAGGGGATGAAAGTGAAGGCGAAATCGATCCAATTACAGAGTGCATAACCCAGACACATGAAGACACCGGTCAGAATCACATGTCGTCCACGATTCTTCGCTTCGGAGCACTCGGCCAGCCAGACGGGAACGGCGACACTGAACTGGCCCACGCCCGCGCCCAGAATGAGACGTCCGATAACAAATTGCACGATCTGGTAAGCGGACACCTGCAGGACCTGGCCGATGATTGTGAGGATCGAACCCAAGAAGACCGTTTTGCGCCGCCCCAATCGATCGCCGATGAACATGCACGAAAAGGCTCCAATGAGAGCCCCGATCTGGAAGGAGGCAATCACAGCGCCCTTGCTGGTGGAATTTTGCGACTTCTGTTCCCCTGTGGTGTTCACGGTATCAATGGACGGAAAGGTGTGCACCCAGCTTTGCAAGGTTGCGAGGGGTCCCAGTCCGGACTGGTTATACCCAAAGCAAATAAAGGATGGGGCCACGATGAAGGCAATCTGGGCCATAAGTAAGGCCCTGCCAGAGAGGCCCTTGCCCTGGAATTGAGACTTGGCCATGGTGAAGGAGGGGGAATGGGATGGAATGAGAATGGCAGACAGAGAGGTGCAGGTGCAAGAAGGTCAGGACCGGCGGTGGGCAGGTCTTTATAGGCTTCCTATCCAACCGGAAGGGGGGTGATTGCAATCTCTGCTCCAGACTCTCACTCTGGGGCCCCGCACAGTCCAAGGGAGGATTCGCATCCTGGCAATTTGGGATTCACAATTTTCTATGGGCCGGGGTGCATGGGGGTGGTGGTGCTAATGTGGGTGTACGTGGGTCAGGCGAACCATACGGGGAGGCAAACTGAAGGTCTCGAGTGGATTCACATTGGGTAAAAGGTGCAATTGACGAGCTACAGTCGGGCCATGCAGCCCCATCGAGGACAAGAATGGCAGGTAGTTGGTGATTCTGCGCTTACGGGCCTACGAAGTCATGCCACACCGTCACCCTTGGCCTGCAGCTAGAGAGAGGTCTGTGAGGTTGAGAAGGAGGTCAGATCTGATGTCGTCGTCCCTCGCTTACGGCAGGGGCAAACCCCAGAGGCAAAACTCAAGCAAGCCAAGCGGACAAGCAGGGCAAGCTTTGTGCCGTAAAATGTCAAGCCCGGCCCGACATTGCTTCGACTCACACACGTGGTGTTGCGTTGTGGCCAATGGATCAACAACCGTTTACACGTCATGCTCTCACATATCAATACCACGCTCATACATGTCGAGTAGATACATCTACGGGTGCGCGGGTCAGGATGATGATGACATCCAGCTTGGAAGCTCCTGCAGACGTGGGAGAACTAAGGGCCTTTAAGGAGATAGAATCCTCCAGCTGGCCGGGCATCGTCCGCGGAGACCACCTCGCGAGGAGTTATCTAAGCCCGGGACGAGGCTAGGAGCAGATTTACCCATGGATGAATTGGCCGGGATGCCGAAGTGAAACCCAGCCATGATCCACATACTGCTTGGCAATTGATTCAAGCGTCACGGAAGTTGACCGAGCCGGGAGAACTCCGGACTGAAAATCCTCCGAGTGGGCGGGTTGTTTAAGGCCGATACTTGACAGCCTCAGGCTGCAACTGATTTCCTCAGGCAGTAAAAGAAGGCCTGTGCGGAGAAAACTTCTTCCATTCCTTTGTTGCTGCTGGAGAAGAATCTCCCGTCGCCCATCCCCGTCCTCCCATTGGTTCTTCCCGGCTAGACTGGCTTTCCATACGCATTCAGCCTGCATTTACAATTGGTTCACCAGAAACCAACTTACCTCGACTAACGTTGCCTTACGGAGTATGTCAGTAGTAGCTCAATGTGCCCTAACGCCATTGCAAACGCGCCATCTACCTGTTTCTAGTCTCCGCGTTTCGTAACCTTAGCTCTTCACTTTCCGCCGATATGATGGATTATCCCGGGCCGAGGGAACCATGTACCGATTATCGGCACTTTCGTCGGTATAGTGCTCTGAGCACATTTAAGATAGCCAGGCTGCTCTTTCAAGGAGGACATTCCTAGTGATCACTGTTGACAGATCTATTGAATCGTCTCAATCCAACATCTGCCATAACACAACTGATCACCTCTCCCGGAGCCATGGCGCCGTCGATCCACAACGAAGACTTCTCCTCCACAGTCCCGAGTGTACATTCCAGCCGCTATGATGCCCCTTCATGTAGAGTCGGAATCAACGGCTTCGGTCGCATTGGTAAGCTCAAGCCCTTACCTGACTCAAATACACACTGCATAAGGAGTCGCTGACCATCCATCTCCATACTCCAAGGCCGCAATGTGCTGCGTGCATCCTTGGTCCGTTCAGACATCGAGGTCGTGGCCATCAACCACACCTGCAATTCCATCGAGGACCTGATCTACCTCATCCGCTATGATGGCACGATGGGTCGGATGGACCCGCACAAAGAGATTGTGGCTGTCAGCGATAGTTTAATCACCATCGGCGGCCAGCCCATCCGGCTGATCTCGGAGCGGGATCCCCGACAGATCAACTGGCGCGAGTTGGGCGCCGACTTTGTGGTCGAGAGTACAGGCAAATTCACCAAGCGGGACTTGGCGTTGCAACATGTCACCCACGGCCAGGCCAAGCGCGTCATCATCTCTGCCCCCAGTTCGGACTCGGCCACCTATGTCTTTGGCGTGAACTCGGACGCTTATCGCCCGGATGACCACAACCGGGTCATCTCCTGCGCCAGTTGTACCACCAACTGCGTCACCCCGGTCCTCAAAGTGCTCAACCAGCAGTTTGGCCTCGAGCAGGGCTTCTTGACCACCATCCATGCGGCCACTCAGTCCCAGCAGGTCTTGGACGGATACAGCAAGAAGAACCCTCGCCTTGGTCGGACCGTGTTCGACAATATCATTCCTACGACGACGGGTGCTGCCAAAGCCATTGCTACCGTGCTCCCGGAGCTGCAAGGCAAGGTGACGGGTATCTCCGTCCGGGTTCCCACGTAAGTTCTATCGTCGTTCGCTTGTCCGTGCATGATTAACATGGATGCATACTGACTTGCCTTGCAGACCTGACGTCTCACTGATTGATTTGACCATCAACACTGCCAAGCCCACCTCCTTGGCGGAGATCCTGGCTGCTTTCCGGCGGGCGGCCAAGACCGAGCTGGCGGGGGTGTTGAGTGTCAGCGACGAACAGCTAGTCAGCAGCGATTATAAGGGCGAGAGCTGCTCCGCCGTCATCGATGCAGCGGCTTGCAACGAGTTGAACCCTCAGTTTTTCAAGATCATCGCGTGGTATGACAACGAATGGGGCTACTCCAATCGTCTCCTGGACTTGGCAGTCTTGGTCCACACCCAAGAGGAAGCTTGATTGAAGCCCGACCTCTGCCTCCTGCCACCCCACCACCCAATCAACGACTCGTGTCTCATCTAGACACTTGTGACTCGGAAATTGGCATCCGTCTCGGTCGACCTCCCGTCCGTTGGCCAGCCCCCATCCAAGTCGATCCAGTCTTGCGACCACGGCGTGGTCTTTATGCCAGGGACGCCATTGATGACTCATACATCTGTAATGCAGCCTTAATCCGACCGATCATAGATCAGCCATAGAACTTTTCCCTTGAGTCAATGGACTCCATAGACCAATGCAACAGACACATTAGCGCACCCTCCATGTCCTGGTTGTATGAATTTAGCGTAAGGCCGCCGATCCTGTGGCGTGGGTTGGTGGCAGCGTGTTGGCCACATTCTTGCCACCCGCCCGGCCTTCTCGAAGGCAGTTCGGTGTGTAGCTATCGGTTCACTGGACTTCCCCTCGATGGGTGGAACTGACCTTGTAGGGCAACTCAGCCTTGACGCAGGCGCGTGAGAGGCATCCAGCAAGTCGCTTGTGCGGTAGCACGACGGTATGCAGCCTGCACGTGGGACAGAGCTTGGCCTTGACTAGAGAGGTTTGACATGAAGGGCCGGGGGCGTTCAGGAATTTCCTCGTTCAGCCATCAGGTGGGGGCCTCCGTGCTTTTCCGACGGCATGAAATCCGTAAGTCTCGCCCACAAATCAGAGGATGTCTGTCTATCATCGGGGTGGTCACCTTTGGTTCATTGTTTATCTTATCTTCAAAGCTCCCCGAACAGCCTCTTACAATTATTCTGCAGGAGGGAGTTGTCACCGTTGAACTTGCTTTTCATGCACTTCAATGCATCAACACGCAGCCTGGGAGGCAAAATGTGATCTGAAAGAAAAATCTGATCAGATGGTTTGAAGCTGCAGGAATGTCATGCATGATACTACTGCAGTACCGAGTGAAGATGTTTGCCCAGTGAATAGCAGATGTCCTTGCACGTGGGAGAGAGACAGGGGCTGCGATTCGTGGACTTTGACACGGGGGGCTCCACGGGGGTTCTCCGTTGGGAGGCCCCTGATTGGCTGCAGTCTCATGAGCTTGGTACGGGTCGGCAAGACCGAGCCAGTCCCATCCACTCCAGCCCTGGGAAAGTACTCGATACCCCCAACCATACCGTCTGTCACATGCTGTTGAGTGTACCTGCTACTTGCTTCTTGTTTTTTCTTCCAAGCGTCGTGCAACGGAAGGATCACACCCACTGAGTGAACTTAGTGGTAATCAGTGCTCAGCTCAGGAAGCAAGATGTTAACCCGTTAGGTACTAAAGTACTTATTCCATTAGGGATGGTTCCTCCCGCCCTGGTTAAAAACCCTTCCAGCCTTCCTTTTCCTCTCTCTTTCTTTCCGTGATTTTTTTTCCTCTTCAGCACGACCCTTGGTCCTTTCCATAGAACAGTCAGACGGCCAGTGCTGTATCACTGTCCCTCTCGCTCGAGTTCTACTGCCACTGCTGCAGACACACTCACCATGGACCCAAAAGAAGAGAAGCAGTCGGGCTTGACTGTGTCCCCCGACCTCAATCGCTCCATCGATGAGGATCCCTTGGCGGCCACCCAGAAGACTTTCTGGGAGCGCAGTTGGCCCACCTTTGCCTGTGGTGCTGGTCTTTGGTCCGATGGCTATCTGCAATACGTGAGTCGAGAACCGGCCGGAGTCTCCTACCATTCATCATTCTAACCCTCACCCTCGCCATAGGTTATCGGAACGGTCAACACCATGCTAGATCGGATATATCCCGACGTCTACGCAGGTTCCAGCTACAGTCAGAATGTCTCCTCGATCGCCTTTGCCGGAACGGTGGTGGGAATGCTGGTCTTTGGGTACATGTCCGACCACTGGTCCCGCACCAACACCCTGATGGTCTCGACCGTTATTTTGTTCGTGTTTGGGGCGCTCTGTGCCGGGGCGTATGGAGCCAGTGGCAGTCTCACCGGCATGTTCACAGCCTTGACCGTCTATCGCTTCTTTCTTGGCTTGGGTGTGGGCGGCGAGTATCCCGCCGGTTCTGTGGCGGCGGCGGAGAGCAGTGGAGAGATGAAGAAGGGCCAGCGCCACCGATGGTTCATTCTGTTCACCAACTTCCAGCTCGATCTGGCCTCGGTCGCCTCTTCGCTAGTCCCCATGATTGTCGTGCTGGCCTGCGGTGAAAACCACCTTCGTGCCGCCTGGCGCATCTGTTTGGGTCTCGGAGTCATTCCTCCGCTCAGTCTGATCTACTTGCGGATGAAGCTCAAGGAACCGACCGAGTACACGCGCGAGAAGATGCACAAGTTTCCCATCTGGCTGATCGTGAAGTGAGTGCTTAGGATCTTGGCTCATTGACTGGTGATGCTAATTGATTGCATTAGATTCTACTGGAAACGCTGGGTAAGCCCCGCATGGATTTTGCGCGCTCGTCGCCACGCAAGACTGACGATGAATTTAGTGCGCGGTCTCTCTGATCTGGTTCATGTACGACTTCTCGACCTATTCCTTCAGCATCTACTCCTCCCAATGGCTGGCGCTGATCATTGGCGATGATTCGCCCCTGTGGATCTCCCTCGGTTGGAACACCTTGATCAATGTCTTTTACCTGCCCGGATCGGCTTTAGGGGCGTTCTTAAGCGACTGGTATGGCCCTCGCAACACCCTGGCGGGAGGTGTTTTCGTCCAGGGCGTCATTGGCTTGATCATGACGGGATGCTACCCGTACCTAAATACCAAAGAATACGTGGGCGCTTTTGTCGTCATCTATGGGTGGGTTGCCCTGCTCCCAGCATTTGTATCTAGTCGGCTAATGCTTCTGATACTAGTATCTTCCTGGCTATGGGCGAAGTCGGCCCTGGTGACAACATCGGTCTCTGTGCCGCCAAGACGTGCGCCACACCGATCCGGGGGCAGTACTACGGCACTGCCGCCGCCATGGGCAAGGTGGGCGCCTTTGTGGGCACCTATGTTTTCCCGGTGATCGTCAAGAACGCGCCCAACAAGATCCGCCAGGGTCAAGACCCCTTCTATGTCTCCAGCGCGCTCTGCATCTTCAGCGCCTTTTTAGCTTACTTCTTCCTGCCCAATATCACTCAGGTACGTCCCGACGGATCAGTGACGGTCGGACCAGCGAGCTAATAGACTGTAGGACACCATCACCCACGAGGATGCGCGATTCCGCCAGTATCTCGAGGCTCATGGCTATGATACCTCCACCATGGGCTTGTCCGCCACCGACTCCGAGTGAACTGATTGAAATGATTGAAAAGTAGACTTTTGGGGGGTACGCTACGACTTCGATGTTTTATGTTGAGGGAAATCTGCCTCGCTGTATTGATTTATACGCAAGATTATGGCCATATACCTATTGTTTAATGAATCATTCGATGACTGCACCACAATTCTTGTGTAAACAATTGGTCTCGGTTGGTGTAACCGTCGGCCCTCACCCAAATCCGGGTGCATCGCACGCTTTCACCATTGGCATAACCAAGCCCGAAGCGTGGAGATGCGTCGATGGGGCCCAGAATCCTCTGAAAACTCTATGCGACTCGACTTGATGGCTTGTAGCGCACCACGTGAGCGGACAACCCCCACTGCAGGTACATCCTCACGAGCGTCCAAAATTCTCGGCGCACGTGGGAGGGGCACGGCAATTCAGTCCGGCGAGCCGAGTCATGCATTGTAACTGAGATGATCTATCTATCTAGAGTCCCCACTATCCACTCTTCCCAGCCTCAACCCTCACCGGAGAGTAACGCATGCAGCCAGAGGCTGCAGCACGTAGATCACCGTGTACAACCAATATGAAAACCGGTCGCTCGTCAGAGACCGGAAATAAAACAGTCGGAAGATACAGCCAACGGTCATCAGCCCCAGCGCCACGGACAAAGCAACGGTCGAATCGTCATACCGGTGCTGTAAAATACGATGGTAGATAAGCAGGTACTGTGATACCGCGATCCCCACCGAAATGTAGATGCGCGCTACAGGTACGCAATCATCTTAGCGCAAGACACACGGAAATCTGAAGAACGGGCGACTAACCAGGCAGGTCTCCGAGCAGAATCGGCGTCGTGCGTCGTCCAGCGGCCAGATCCCCGGGGACATCACGCAGGTCCTGCAGCGGAATCGGCCACAGCATGTACAAAGTGATCACCTTGATCCATGCCCAGCCCATATCCGCGGGTGCACCGCCAATGGCCCACGCCGCCTTCAGTTGTGCAATGCATCCAAGGCCCATACACAGATCTTTCGTGGGTCCGAAGTTGGAGAATCCTAAGGGGTTATGGGCGATCGTGGTGGCGATCCACAGAAGGGTCCATTTGCATACTCCCAGAGAATAGCCCAGAGCGAGGTATATAACTGTGAGTGACCAATACCGATTCTTGGCGGCTGATAATGATTCTGCACCCGAGGCAATAGGACGATCGGGCTTGTTGACTTTGTCTTCACTCACGCCGCTGATCTGGTTCGAGACGACGAAGGTGTAGAGGTAGAGGAAGCCGTAGAGAAAGGCGTCTGGATTAACATTCTGAATCAGCATAAGACACTTGGGGGAAGGCCGAAGTCATACGTCCAATTGCTGGAGCAATTTCCGAGCGTGGCGCGTTCCGATAGATGAGAGAAGCCAGGGTGAATGCAGGGACGGGGAGAAGACCAGTTCCCAAGTCCCGACGCACAAACCCATAGCAAAGTGTGAGCTCACGGGTGAGAACCTGCAGCATCACGATCTGAGTAGCTTGTTTTTGCTTGATTAGCAGGCATAGATATCTTTGTCATAAGAAGGATCCATCGCGCCTATATACTAGGTAATCACACCAGACTTAACGGTCGAAGTCTGCTCCATAGGGACCGAACTAGAGCAGCACACGAGCAACGCTCTCCTTATTTAGGATGACTGTGAGCTAAGCATCCCTCGTTGTTCCACTCTGTTTCAGCAAAAGGCAGTTATTCGCCGCCACTTGGTCGCGACGCCCCGCTAAGAACTCCTGCGATAAGAATGCGAGATCCTGCACCCACCGCGGCCGGTGGAAAAACAGAAGGTCTCACTTCACGAAACCACTTAGGAGACATGCTGGGCGCACGCTATCAAGGATACGGCAGCCGAGTCAGCCGTTGGGGGCTTCATCATGATACTGGATTGAGCAGGGTGAGGAGGCCTCAAGAATGCCTGATGCACAGTACACAAAGACCATTTTTCCAAGCAAGCAAACCGCTGGTCAGTCGAGATATCCCGGGTCCCTTGATGGCAATGTAGTCAGTCTTCTCGATTACAGACTTTGACGCCCCGAAAAATGGAAGTTGCTGGTCGTTGGAGATGATCGGAGCTGAGTTGACGAGGATCTTATTCGATCGATGATAAACATTCTGGGCAAGGAATGAATATGCCTGCATAGCATTGTTTATGTAAGCCGTTATGCAACTCATGGCTTTGGTGCGAGACACCCACATCTTGCTGTAAATTGTCAACAGTTGGAGGCGATGGCACTCGCTGCAAAGTAGGTTGACAACTGTCCCACGAGCAGACGAGTAGACAACCCTTTCGCTACACTCAGTCAGAGCGAATAGTAGCACCCGTTCTAATCAATTTTCCTACGCTTTTTCGCAGTTCTGTTCTAACTATGATGGTTTCTCTGGGCATCGCAGTGATATATATTTCCCGAAATCAGGATATGGCAATGGGTACAGACTTGGCGAAAGTTCATTGCTGTCTAATGAGACTGACTATCGTGGATATATTTAGCTGATGCTCCAGCTTGATCGATGCAAAGAAGTTGTCATAATGAAGAAGCTCTTCATGTTGACTGGAGCGGTAAACACCGGAGATGAGGGGGAGAGGTGGAGGATATAGTCACGTGGACATAGTGGTGATACTCAACGCAACCAAAGTAGTGAGAAAGTTGCCAATGCGATTCCTAGTAGCAGCAACCACTGAATTAGTACAGCCTTGGTGCTGTTTCTGCCCTTAAGTTCTAGTGCCATGCTCTGTAGAGCGACGGGTGCAGCCTGGACTCGCAACTGGGAGCTTCCCCGGATTGAGCGGGAAATGCGGGGACCTTCAGAGTGTGTTAGGTAAGCCATGAGATCATGAGACTGCATCCATTCTCCATTCTCCATCCTCCATCCTCCTTACCGACCGATACCATGTATAACTTTACTACTGTACTTTCTGCCAGACAGTAACATTCTCTCCCCCTTTCGGTCATTGACAGAATGCGGGGTAATGCCCCTAACAAAGGTCCCGTCCTGCCGGGGAAATAGCCAATGGAGCAGAGATCAACCACTAACACCACCAGTGTCAGCAAACGAAGCTATCTTGGCTGCCTGGTTTCCTTCTCATAGGCGAATGCCTCATTCGGTGGGCCCGATCGTCGACGAAAGATCCAGCCACCGATCCGTGTCTATTTCCCAGACGAATTCCCTCCCGTTTGCCACTGAACCTCGATGGAGGTTTTCATCGCGTCATGGATATGCGGGCAAACCCCCTTTCCTCAGTTCCTTCTTCCCCTCCCACGGAGACACTGAAGCTTAAGGTCACGCGAGCAGCCGGCTGGTTTCAGAAGAACTCTTTGGTCCCAACCACCACGTGAACTCCCATCTCCACCCCGTTCAAGTTCCTGGGGTCTGCAGCATCGCATGTCTACTCTATTCGATCGAAGTGAAAAGGCTGCGGGAAGGAGCACAACTCTGGGAAAGGAAGGGGGTGTGGTAACAATGTGGCAGGGAGCGAGTGAAGACGGCCGGCATCCAGACAGGTCGATGCATGCAAACGCGCCATTGAAACCCGCGATACGAGTGTCGTGGCCACTGGGCGTGGTCCTAGGCTCGACACTGCTGCAGGACGCAGGCTGAAACAGCAACCATCCTAGTGGTCGACCTCCAGAGTATCCCTGCGTGGAGTCCAGCCGAGCAGAGGTGCTATAGTCGATCATCGACGGGACAAGATAGGAGCCACTCGGGCAGTAATCCCCTTGTAGCCGACGAATTGTTTATAGCTCAGTAGGCTGTTGGGGAGATCTAGCAGCTTGGGCGGATTATGGTTATCTCTCGTCCAACCTGGGGATCAGGGACGAGATGAGGACCTCTGGGAGGGAGAGATAATGGCAAATGCAAAGGGAGGGCGGGAAGGGAAAGATGCATCCAAATGATCCAAATGGAGGAAGAATAAATGAATGACGCGACCATCTTTCATGCAGCCATGCGGTGACCCCGCAATTCCCTCAATGCTAAACTCAATGCAGCACACGACAAAAGCCATCCCAGAACCCCAGAATCGCCCCGTTGAAGTCAAACCAGGCCCGATCCGAGGATCAGCCCACTGAAGGGCCAACCAGGTCGTACCACCAAACCCGTCATATGATCCCTCACTGGCTGTGACAGGGAGGGATCGCCTGTTTCGGCTTCTCTGTCTCGCTGCCCGTCACTATTGGGTTATCCCAAGAGTAGAAAGTACTGGGTCCCATAGTTCCAGGTCTCGTCACCTTCCCACCGTCCCGGACCAACACAGTTACTGCTGGCTGGCTGGCTTCCCGTCCTCACGAGCCCTATATAACCCTCTCTCTTTCCCCCCTCAACTCGCTGGCTCTTTCTCTTTCTTTCACCACAATTTCGGGGGCTTCTTCCTTCGTTCACTAATCTACAATCCTCAAACCATCTAATCATCACTCCATTGACCGTCATCATGGACGCTGCCGCCATGGACAAGTACAACTCCCAGTGGGTGCAGTTCCACATCCGGGACCACCTCGACAAGGGTGAGATCTCCGTCCGCCACTGTGTCATCGAAGGGTTCGTTCTGTCTTCTCTCTGTTCCCCTCTGTTGCTGCATACGCAGAGACGCTAACCGTTGCCCACCTACAGCGGTGAATTTCACGACCCCAACCTCAACGACAAGGCCATGACCGAAGACGATGTCGACGAACTCCGTATCCCCTCCTACGGTGTCGGCGAGATCTGTGCCCGCGGCCGTCGCGGCAGTGAGGGCCGCCTCGACCTCTTCCACGGCGAGGACAAGATCTGCGAGCTGCACTGGGACAACCGCAAGGGCAATTGGGTCAACCTCGTCGAGGTGCTGGACGGAAGTGACAAGTACAGAGTCGAGCATGGGGGATGGAGCCCAGAGGCAGGACCTCTGGGCCATGTCTACGTGGACATCAGGGCACAAGCTGAACAGCAGAAGTAGTGCCACAGCATGGGTGGTGTTTCTCGGTGTTGGTTGATTTGATGGGTTGAGCTTCTCGGTGTTATGTCCTTTGTGTTTTTCTTTTTTTTTTTTTCTCTTTTTTTTTCCTTTCCATCTTATCATCAACACTTATTGACGCAGTCGGGCGGGACCTGGAGTGGGTGAGTGAATGATTTAATCGATAACCGATAATATCCATATAGTGAGTGGGCTTTTGCATGTATCACAGAACCAGAGCAATGTGACTTTTACCATCTTGAACAAACGATCGATTGTCAACAGTACGAGTAAAAAGAGTGGCGACTAGCGATGGCTAGTAGTCAGACCACCCGACAAGCCAATCACCTGATCTCGCATGGGCCAATTTCTGGGAATAACGTCGCTTGACTGCATTAGTTGACTTAGTCAAGTTTAGTTCGCCCTTCTTAAGCCCGGTCGGGCAAAGGGTCCAGTGCACGAGTGGAGCAGGGCCAGTTGTGTCCACGTATCCCGACCATCGCCCATCATGCAGGTCGCATCATACTCGCCTGCTTTTCCGGTCGGGGCCACAAATAAGCAATATGCCAAGCAAGGGGATTTCGGTCTACAGCTACATTTCGCCCGCGGTAGAAGGCTACGAGGTGGGATTTTCCATCCCCGGAGAGGATGTCCTGCACACGTCCGCCCACAACTTCTCCTCTCGTCGCCTGGAACTTGACTCCGCCAACATTCCCGGTGCGGACCACTTTACCGGTCGGTTCGAGTGGAAGGTCGTTCGTTACGGCGAAGTCGTCGCTAGTGCCTACAATGACATCAGTACCTTGACGGGCAAGGTCACTGGCGGGGAGATGGTTTCCACCCAGGATTTCCACCCCATCGTGCTGGACGATGCCATCATCACGTACGGCTTCTACAATGCGGGATGCGGGGAGGTTGGTCTGACGAAGCGGGATCAGTGCTATGTGACCATCTGTTCGACGAGCAACCGCGCCTGGATGGGCGGTCTAGCCCCCGTCGGATCCCTGGAGGCGCAGAAACCGTTCTCACGATTCGCGCTCGCTGCTCCTCATGACAACGGGATGAACAGCATGGCCAGTTGCGAGGCAGTGTTCCAGCATCTGAACGGGGACATGCTCTCCGCCGTCCGCGAACTCGTGCCGATACTCGCCCACATCAAGCACATCCCCGACCATTTCCTCATGGAGAAGCTTCCTCACATCGTCTACGGGCTGGCCATCACCCAGAAGAAAGAGATCGCCGTGATGCTGGACATGGGCGCCCGATACTTCGAATTTCGCCCGGCGAAGTTGCTGCCCATCTTCCAGAAGATCTCCTCGCTGCCGGACACGTACTACTTCCAACATGCGTGCATCCCCGGACTGGCATTCGATGCCTTCCTCCGCGCGCAGGTGGCCTTTCTAGACGAGAACCCCACCGAGATTGTGACCATCCATATTCGCTGGGACAACATCGTGGCCGACTGCGAGAGGCCCACCGAAGCGGAAATCGGGAACCTACTCACTGAGGCGTGTGCCACGGCGACCCGTAATCCCCTGACTTGGGGCGCCCGCGAGTGTTTCAACCAGCCGATCGATGAGCTCCGCAGTAGCGGCAAGCGACTGATCTGTGTGATCGAGGCGGACAAGTACGACAGCTGGACGGCGGAGGCGTACGCGACGCTGAGTGCAGATTCGATTCTCGCTCGGTTCGAAGGGATGACCACTGAGGGCCAGGAGAGTAGTGACTTAACGGTGCTGCAGTGCCAGGCCACCTCGCAGTCCATCAAGGAGGTGATGGTCTATAGTGTTGTGGAGGCAGGCGCGGTGTCGTCGTGTTTGACCTCCACTAAAGCCGCGTTGGACACCCGGACTCTTCCGTGGATTCGGGAGAACGCATTGGAACGGTTGCAGGCGGAGAAGACGATTGTGATTATGAACGATTTCATCGACGGGGCTACGACGGACACGTCGATTTTGCTGTCGAAGCAGCGGTTGGCTTTGTAGAGATACCAGGTACGGTAGGTAGTCAGTGAGTGAGTTAGACTAGACAATGATTATTTGCCCAGCAATCTGCGGCTGCGGCACGGAACAAGAATATTGCCGGGTGGTCAAGGGCGGTGAGAATCTGCCGGGCTGCTCTTTCTTTGTCATTGTAGGTAGTTATGTTAGATCATCCCATTCCCTCCTGCACACCACAAAGAAATAAACCTGACTGGGCAGGGATGTCTGTCGTCAGGCTTTCAGGAATTGTACACGGGATTCATCTTGGTTTTGGCCTATCAGCATCACCCCAGGCGACCCGAGCCTTCTCCTATACTCCTACAGTAACCCGCATATCACGATGTCAAGCCTCTGGAGACATTCTCAACCACCGTTCAGTGCGTGGATCTGATGGGCTCGCCAAGAAGCAGCGGTTGCGCCATGACTACGCGACAAGCTAATGAGCACCTGCCAGACTTAGCAAAGCGGGGAAGACAGCTGTCGCAAGCTACCGTCAAACAGGCCGGATCCTGCGTAGAAGTCCCCTGCCATGGCTTTCAGGCGAAAGTCTACACCGTGGAGACAAACTACCACTGAAAATCAAGAGTACTTACAAGTGGAAAGCACACCGACTGTTGTTTGTTCTCCACCTTCACCGACTGGGCTGGATGACAACCAACCCTATGATGAGGGCGAGGCATCCCCCATTGCAACAACCGTGGCAGGCTCAATCCCTGCTCTCACGGCTTGGCAACCTCAGCCCCGGATTTGCCCGGGCCAATACGTCGCTCTGGTATGTTCGTGAGGGCTTGCAACAACAGCGATGACTTGGGCTGTTGAGCGGTGAAATGGCCACCCCTGTGTTCGTTGGACGAGTCCAAAGAGACAAGGCACTGAAAGGTCAAGACTTCTTCCCGCTTCCATGGCTGCCTAAATATGTAGATATTCATTCATATAAAAGGATGTCTTCAGCCTTCTGGAATCATCGTCTCATAATTACTCAGTGCATTGATTCTACAGTCACTAGACCTTTCAACGACGACCGCAAGCTTGGTACAGGATGTCAGATTCTCCAATGGAGCCTCCGAGCGAGCCCAACGACGAAGAATTTTCGTACGCCAAGTTTTCGATCGAGTATCGCGAATCTCTCCTGGCGGACGTGGAGCGCGGCAATTTGGACGAGCTCCGCGACTCAGTCTATAATCGATACTACAGCACTAGCAGCGGTTTCGGCAGCTCCGGGGAGTCCTTTCAGGAGCTCGAGCCAGCCATTCGTGACCTTTGGTTTGCATTTCACGTCTGGGCCAGCAATATCTCCCATGTGGCCCCGGAGCACGATCGCGTGGTCCTAGATTTCGTTCGGATCCAGGGTTCAGGCCCCTTACGGAGACTATTAAAGGACAGTGACCACGAGCTTGAGGTGGCCCGAGGACCAGCCGGGGCGTTGTGGAGCGATTTGCCCTTCTTCCTGGAAGATACCATTACATACTTCTTCAAGCACTTCCCCACCATGAAGCCCGACCATCGACTTAACTTCACTCATTTTGTGGCCAAAGTGGCATCAACCGGGTTGCTACAGGATCGAGTCACCGAGGTCGGCTTATTGACCTTCCGCGAGGCGCTGGAGACAAGCCGCCCTCTGGGGAGTCTCCAGCACCCAGACGACTGGGAAAATCTCCAGGGATTGTCCGACATGTCTGTTGCCGCCTTTTTTCCAGCAATTCGCGCATGGGTATTCGAGCACGGCCGGAAAATGATCAATCTGTGCGACGTGTCATGGAAAGAGTGCGACGCATCGTCAGGCCTTGGAGGTCCATTGTTTCTGGCCTCGGAGCTCAGTCAGAAGTCGCCGAGTGGACTCAGTCCGGGGCGATGGCTGTTCTGGATCAAGCGGGTGGACGAGATACACCAACGGGCGACAGAGGCTGGTGAGACGAAACTCGCGGATGAAGCTTGGGCCACCCTAGAATTGATGCTCAACCCGCTGGAAGACCGAGATTGTCCTGTCTCACGAGCATATCACGCTACACCCGACGACTTTATCCGAACCAAGTGGCCCGAGTTCTGGGCTTCACGGATCCTGGAGGATGAGGATGAGGGGTCAGAAACACGTGAGGCTGAGGCTGAGAATTGATGGGTGCTTCTGTTCGTAAAACATCTAGGCTCAGACTGCGTGAAGATGAAGGTATGGGTGACCTTGCAAGAGCACCGCGCCTGGTTACCGAATGCCTATGAACATCTTATAGCCACCTTGCAGCTAATCTATTCAAGCCTGAATTGTCCCACCGTTCGTTAATAAGCAAATTATCACATTCTGAAACTATCTTCGCACGAACAACAGCACCAGTTGAATAGTAGACTCCCTACTCCTCTGGTGGGCTGGAATTCTCGCATCGTATCCCCTCCTGGTTGCATGAGGTATCAACCAGTCTCCCTTAGTCACTTGAGCGTCGCTAGTAACAGTTGCACTCCTTACTGTAGGAGTCGTAGTTACATTTGGCGCTATCCTTGCTGCACTGCAGGCGTTTCAGTCAAACATTCTCACAGGACTGGACGAGGCGAAGTCACCTTTCGGAATTGGCACTTGCAGATGGCAGTATTTCCGCTCTGTGCTTTATACCTGCATTGATTTTCCTTCTTCCGACAAGTCTGCGCACAATTACCGTGTCAGCCTATGGTGCTGCAGCTGGATCGAGGGGGGGACTGACGCCGTCGTATTTGACCAGAACGTTGTTCTCACTCCTCGCACCAAGATCGGCAGCAGTCAAAGAATCAGGGTCAACTGGGCTGGCAGTTGCGCTCAAAGCAGTAAGAAAGATGAGCGCGAATGAAATGGAAGGAATTTTCATTTTGGACGGATCCAGGAGATGTGGTTCGGTGCGAGTGTCAAGATATCCGGCTCGTCTCGAGTATGGTCTTCTGCTGATCGACTTGACATGATGACCTTCTTATATAGACTGGTGGAAGCTACATGGCTTGACAAAAATTGCCTTCGGGCCAGAAGTAGAAGGGTAATCGAACCAGACCAGACAGTTGTCGACAAGGTTAGTATGATCACACGAGGAATGTCTGTGATCTTAGCAGGCCGGTTCTGAACGCTTCGTTGCCCACAGCTCAACCTTGAATGTTTGTTGCCATGACTGAATCTAGTTTAATCCTAGCAAGCCTCAATTCTGAGCATATCTTCAATGGGAGCTGGATCAGAATAGGTCTGGTGATAGGGTGGGTCTCTGTAGGGCTTGCAGCCAAGACTGACATGCATGGCATGGCAGTTGGAATAGCAACGCGGGGTGCGGAGTCGTGTCATCAATCTCACGCCAGGCAGCAAACAACGACGTTTGATCAACTTGTGTTAACCTCCTGATGAGGCATATAGTACAACCAGTCAACTCCGATAAGCAGCCTTATGCAAGACACAAGACTCGTGACATTAAAATCTTGCATGCGCCAAATGTGAATAGATTGATGGTCAGGCACAATCACGGACCAAGAAAATACATTTGCCGTTTTCGGGCATTCTGTCCACAGATGCAGTCTTGAGTGCCATGCATCGGACTGTAAACAGTACTTTAAGGAAGTTTAGAATTATTCAATGACTGGACTGTCTGTATGAAGTTGTAGTTAGGAGCAGCGTGTGGTTGAATTGTGGCCAGGGAGTAGTCAATACGCTGTGCGTTGTCCAGGAACAGAGGTGCAAGCCGGAAGACCCTACTATTTACTCTATATGTTATGTCTGGAGTATATTACATCGTTATGACGAAGACCATATAAGCACGTCTTGGTGGCGCAATTGGTTAGCGCGTACGACTGTTAATCGTGAGGTTGAGAGTTCGATCCTCTCCTAGGACGTCATATTTTTGTTGCTTTTTTACTTGATTTCTGTCCCTCTTATCTTATCTACTAACTAACCTCCGACCGGCGCCTGCTTGCTCGTATAACCAATCGAGGCACTGCTTTTCTTCTTAGTAGGGGACATTTATGTATGTCGTCGATCCTAAAGTTCTCGGTGGAGGTACTATGTATTTGGAGCACACAAAGTTGCTCAAATGTCTTTTCCGCGACGCCACTCCTTGTGAAAAAAGGGATCTGTCAGTAGCTGGATATATATAATCGTTTACCGCGAGCGGTAAGGCAAGACTGGAGGTGCACCCCAATGCTGAACACCAACACATGTCATCTCCATGCACACCCTTGCCATCCCCTCCTTAGGAACCTATTACTGATAATGATCGAGGATGCCCGAGGGATTTCCCTACCACGTTGGGAACGGATATTCAGTTCCACTGGCTCCATATACCGCGAAAGACAGGACGAAGATGATAATCCGAGACCCCTCATTGTATACAGCGCCAATTAGGTAGTTGTATTCGTTGGAAATGTTTGGCGGGAACCAGGAAGTAGCGCCCATTGACGCCGGAGACCTCTTTTAGTTAACGCCCAAGTAATAGCTTAGGAGTTGACGCTTTGAATAGCCGATCCTCTCCTGATATTGTTGCCGATAGGGCTGAGAATCTCACGCTTGTTGGTAACGATTATCATCATTACCACGTAGTTTAGGGCAGCACCCAATAGAGTGGCATAAACCTGTGTCGCAAACATGACGCGATGGGGATATTGGTATATTGGCCCACCTTGAGCCAATTCGCCAAGTTGACCGCCAGCAAAGTGACCTGGCAAAATAGAGATTGGCAAGAGGGCGGCCCGGATGCAGAGCTCCTGCAACCATCTTGGACAGAGCCTCCGTTCCGACCCCACTGTCGTACAAACCATACAGGATACAAGAGAAAGGAGCGATGAATACTCCAAGCATGAGGGCTATGATATAGCCTCATACCGGTAGCGTAGTGTCTCCCTTAATGTTGATAATCAGGCCCGCAAAGAAAGCCAGCGCGAACAGGGCCCAATACCACTACAGGGGGACTTCCTTGTATTTGAGCATGCCCGGGTAGTGGGAACAGGCTGTGTTCGGGTTCCTCTGCAGTGGCTTTCTTGAGGTCCGTTGGCTGAACTGAGACTTCGGCTAAGCTATTGCCCTTGGCCCTTCCGGGGTTTCAGGGGCCTGCCTTTGGTCAACGGTGCCTTTCCCACGAGGGACCATTTTCTTGATCTTGAACGGCGAGCACGAAGAATGATGTCCCAAACTGAGGTGAGACAATGCTTTTCGATGTTAAGAGTTCATCTTCATACGGCGCCGGCTGGTGTCCACCATTTATCAGTACCGCTCGGCAGAAGGCCCATGTAGCATCGGTGGACTCGGAAACCGGCAGATTTCATTCAGAAAACGCTTAATGTGATTTCTGGCCTGAATGATGGGCATTCACTGACTAGAATGAATGTGACCATAATGGATTTGGATGGTGAAAGGCGAGTATTGGAGGTCTCTTGCGTTGGCATGGACAGGAGTTCCTTTCCACGTGAGAGAGAATCGCTTTGCGGGACAACCGAATGAGGGTGGAGCTTACGCATAGAAGTACTACAACAGGTATGAGATGGCATGTTCCAGCTAAGCTCCCGTCTGCAACATCCAACATCAGAAAGCGCGGCTCAAAAGACTGAAGTATCCGAGCAGGCTGGAGTGCTTAGGTTCAGTTGTATACTGCTCAGTTTGGAAGAGATATAGTTGACAAATCATGATGGATGAACATCGACATCGGCCCGGGTGGACGGAGAAGCCGTACATGTGAGCGGGACTGCAACCGCCGTCATTGGAGAAAAATCCCGGTCAGATGAACGGAAGACGGAAGCGACGTTGGTTGCCCTGGCTGTATGTATGGGCCATGGCAATGACAGGAGTTGCATTCCATCATCCAGTCAACTCTATCTTCCTTCGTCCTTTTGTTATCAGTCGTCACATATTTTCCTATTCTCAATTCCAACACCTCTCCCCGTTTCACCGCCGCAGGAATGACCAGTCGCTTAGTCAGTCTTGAGCCACGCGCCCGACAGGCTTGTGAACCGTGTCGGTAAGTTCTTCTACACTCCCAGCATCGACGTCACCATCCTACAGACTCATTTTGGTATCGGTAGGAAGAAGAAGACAAAGTGTCCTGGCGAAAAGCCCATATGCTCCTTTTGTCGACGCTTGAATCAAAGATGCACCTATGGTCGGAGTAGTGACCCTCCGACTCGCTCCTCGGAGGTGAGCCTATTCGAATGGCTGATATTGACTGGACGCTCATGGGCTGCAGTCTAGACAGGAGACCCGGGACCGGCTTCGGCGACTGGAATCACGCCTGGAGCGTATCGATGGATTCTTTCAGTATGGATTGAGGCCTAGATGCACATCAATCTCGCTGAACTAACTTGGCGGCTCCAGGACGTTGGTGGATCGCGCGCCACAAGACGCCATGCTCTCCCCGCAGGCTCAACCGTTTCTACCAAGAATATCGCAGAGCCCGACAGAAGCATTCAAGCCGACCCAAGGCATCTCACAACCCCAGCTGTTCGACGCATCTAGATGGTACGCCTGCATGGCTGTCTCTGAAGCTTCCGTTTTGGAATTTTCCAGCTAAGTATATGCAAACAGCCCACGTCCACCGCCGGAAATCTTGGCCCACCTGGTGAACGCATATGCAGAGAGAGTGCACGACCAGCCGCTGCCACTTTTCGACAAAGAGAAATTGCACATCCAGATCAGACAATTTCCCGAATTTCTCCTGCACGCTTTCCTGGCGCTCACACTGCTCTTCGTAGAGCCCCAATTCTACGGGGACGCCAGAACCGAAGCGATTGAGCTGTACCTCCGCTCCGTTCGCCCAACGGTCATCCAACTTGCGGCGGAGGGAAACCCTTCGGTTCCAGTACTGCAGGCGTTGTGCCTGCTCACATTAAGTGACGTCGCTGGTGAGCTTCATTATCTCCTTTACCCCGACGGACAGCGCTGATTATGTTAGCTGGCCGACACGCGCAAGTCTGGATGGATGTTGGCATTGCTGCCAGGCTTGTCCTTTGTCTGTCACCGGCTGGAATTGGGTTGGCTACAGACTCGTCCTCCACGCGTGACGACCAAACACGGTGTTGCTGGAGTGTGTATATTCTTGAAAGGGCTTTCGCCCCGGGCCCACTGTTGCTGGGAGTTAGCAGTCACCCGCTGGCTCAGCTGGGATACCCTACCAGCCCACCGCGACCACGCTCGCTTGTAGCCAACGATGATGGCTCTGTGCCCACGGCCTTTGCTAGCAATGCCGCGGACCTCGGGATACACGCGTACTGTCTACAAGTCACCGAGCTCTGGTATAAAGTACTGGGATACCTGCGACAGCGCCTTGCCAATCCGACCGATGACCCGTGGCTCGTCTCATCCCCCCATCACACTTTGGTGGCGCAATATTACGAGTTCGAAACGGGGATCTCGCAACTGCACCGCTATCGGAACGTCGGCTTCCATACCATCACTCCCACCGAGCTCCTGCAGCACAAGGAGTACTGGACGGCGTGGCTGTATTTGCAGATGACCTTCCACGCTGGGCAGGCTCTGCTGCATCATCCCCTCTTTCATATCACCCATGTGCGACGCGCGTCGTCCAAGTTTCAACCGCCGTCGTTTCTCCAACAGACGATCGACCAGGCACTCCAGCACTCGGGCTGGCCTACGCGCTTAGTCCGAACATGGGAACAGCATGGCGTTGAAATCAATGATCCTTTCTTAGGCCACCTGATCGCGACATGTGCTAGCATCCACTGGATGTTCCAGTTTGCGAGTGACAAAACCATTGCAGACAGTGCCCGGCGGGACTTTGCGCAATGTCAACGCTTTCTGACCGGGCTGATGACTCGATGGCCACATATCACTGGGATGGTGAGCTTGTCCATTGTGCGCTTGTTGGCCAGATTGCTAACCAGACTGATTAGGTGAAGAAACTCGCGTACTTGCAGAGTCTGTCAGCGCAAGGCATTGGGGCGAGTAGCATTCCCCCTTTCAAATGGTCGGCAATGTGGGATTTGTTGGATCCGAACTCCCCGCATAGCAGCGTCGAGGAGTCTCATTTAGCTTTCGTGCCTGGTGGCCAACAGATTGCCACCCAACACCTGGTGCCGTTACGAGAGTCGCCGGAGGAAGATGTTCTGCCTCCGTCGGAGTGGACGAACAGCGACTTTTTCAGCCTGCTGGACGTGCCATATTTCGGGCAGAGTTCGTCGCAACTGCTGCCAGACTACCCCGGAGAGCTGTGAATAGAGTCGGTATATTTATTACGTACAGCATGGATTCTCTCCGCATTTCCACCTTCCGGGCCGGTCAAAAGTGGGCACGGTCCGGGAGTGAGCCAGTGAAACCGTTCCCACCCGCCCGCCAAGCTTTCCATGTGGCCGACCTTCGGAAGCGAAAAATTCTCCAGTATCCGGCAATAGGCTACGCCCTGTCTATATAATACCACTTCCTTCCTGGATGAGTCTTGCCTTGGGAAGACAAGTACATCCAATCTTCCGTCCATTTCATCCCACAGAATGGCGATCCCTCCTTCCAAATTGGCCTCCATTGTGATTGTGGGCGCGGGCGTCTTCGGTCTGTCCACGGCCCTGGAATTGTCACGTCGGGGTTACACCAACATCACAGTCTTGGACCGTCATCTGGCGCCGGTGCCGGATGGGTCCAGTGTCGATGTCTCGCGCATCATTCGTGCCGACTACGCCGACGTCTTCTATGCGCGCATGGCACTGGACGCTCTCAACGGCTGGCACGGCGAGTACGCCCCATACTTTTACCAGAGTGGCCTGATGTGCACGCAGACGCAAGGCAGCGGCGAGCACGATTACATCGCCCAGTCCAAGCAGAATATGGAACAGCTAGGCGGCACGGCTAACCTGGTCTCGTTCGATGGCGAGGAGATTCGCCAGAGATACCCCGGCATTCACGGCGACCTCTCGAAAGCCAGTGGCTACGTCAACATGGACTCAGGCTGGGCCAACGCCGAGCTCAGCATCGGCCACCTGGCACGCAACTGCACGCGGGCCGGCGTCTCCTTCCGCGCTGGTCGCCAAGGGACCGTCACCGAGCTCCTGACTCAAACCACCCCGACCGGCAAGAAGCGGATCTCCGGCGTCCGCACCCAGAATGGCGAGAGCATTTCCGCCGACCTGGTCATGCTGTCGACCGGCGCCTGGACCCCCCATCTCCTGGAGATGACGGGCCGCTCCGTCTCCGTCGCCCAGCCCGTGGCCTTCCTTCAACTCACCCCCGAGGAAGCCCGCGCACTCGACGACAACCGCTGCCCGGTGATCCTGGATCTGAGCACCGGCTGGTTCACCTTCCCCCCGACGCCGGGAACCCACTTGCTGAAGATTGCTCGTCACGGCTTCGGCTACGAGCGCACGAACGACGCGAAGCCCCAGAACCCGAGCCCGTTCTCGGCCCCGACGCTGGACCGCCAAGGCGGCTATCTCCCCCCGGATGCCGAGCAGGCTCTGCGCGAGGGTCTCGAGCTGTGGCTGCCCCGATTCAAGGACCGGCCTTTTGTTCAGCGTCGACTCTGCTGGTACAGTGATACGCCCAAGGGAGATTTCATCGTCGATTACCACCCGGAGTATGAGGGTCTGTTTGTGGCGACGGGTGGCAGTGGCCAGTAAGTGACCCCATGGAGTCCGAAGGATGAGAGCAACGCTAACCCACCCCGATAGTGCTTTCAAGTTTCTCCCCGTGCTGGGCCGCTACATCGCAGATGGCCTGGAGTTGACTGCGTCGGCTGAGCAGCGCCAGAAGTGGGCGTGGCCGGTGGCGCCTCGTCCCATTGCCTCCGGAGACGGGAGTCGTGGTGGGCCTCCTCGTCGTTGCTTGACCCCTCAGGAACGGGCTCGGCTGTAGAGATCTCTTGAGGGGTATGGTAACGAATGATGAGATGAAGCGCCAAGCAAGATATGAGTTAATCGAGGAACGGGGGCTTCGGCGCACGCGGAATTTGTAAATGGTCACGGTCGCATTTGTACAGCAGCACCATTCAACTAGCGCTGAAATTTCTAGAATATACACTACTATTTCAAGTTTGACTTCCCAGCACCGACTACTTACTCGTGCAGCATGCGAGGCATGCGATGTGGTTGAGGATCGGTGAGAGCCGCAGCAACCACGCCCTCCAACAGACCCGATAAGCCTTCTTCACGCGCTCGCTCCAACCAGGTGTCTGCATCCACCGTTCGCAGAGACACACCATAGCGCTCCTCGAGGTATTCTCGGAACTGACCCACAGGCACTGGGCTGGTGCTGCAGTGGTGATGGAATGATGGTGCATCACTCATCTGGGGGCCATTGCGTCGGGCGTCCAGGCTACGGAAACCGGCTTGAGTGATATCCCTTGCCACATCTGTGACAGAAACGAAATCTAAAAACCCCGTCCAGTTGCCCAGGGCTGGAACTTGGCGCGTGTGCACTGACCACTGAATGAGACCCTGGATGAAGTCGGTGCTATGCACCCCTTCCCCAACGATATCCGTCGGCCGATGAATGGCGCAGGGGAGCTGGAACCGGGTTGCACACCTTTCGAGATACACCTCACTTGCCCATTTCGAGGCAACGTAGCCGTGCGCTCCGTCGACAGGAGGCTTGCTTTGCGCCACCGATTGCGGAGGGAGTGCTTCCAGGTCAGTCAACCGAGCCACATCGGCAGTGGACACGAAATGGAACGGGATTCGGCGGCGCAAGGCCATATGGGCGAGTACACGAGTGGATTGCACATTAGCCGGATGCAATGACCGGTACGATTTCAAGAACGAGACGTCGGCCCCATTGTGAATGATCAGGTCGACCCGCGCAGCCAGTTCCTGCCAACAGGTGCGGTCGAGGCCCAATCGAGGCGCAGTGAGATCGCCCTTGTAGCGGACCAGCTTGGCACTGCCAGCAGCGGAGACTGACGGCGGAGTCGAGCGATATGAACAATGAATCCGTGCTACGCGAGGGTCCGCCGCCAGACATTGCAGCAGCGCAGAGCCCAGAAACCCAGTCGAGCCGGTCAGACACACTTCGATGGCTCCATCAGCGTGCAGAGAGCTGCACTCTGCATTTCTTTCGTCGCAAAGATACTGTTCATCTAACCCAGGCAGGGTTTCCTGCTCCCAATCAATGACCGAATCGGGGGGCGGTGTCAGCTCGTCTGTCAACAATGCTGCCATTTCTTCTACGGTGCTGGACTGAAAGAGCGTGCGTAATGGGATTTGTCGTCCGAGGTGTTGCTGCAATAATGCTTGCACTTTCACCATCAACAAAGAGTTGCCCCCTACGCGGAAGAAGTCAGTTCCAAGCCTCCAGACAGCCGTAGAAGCGGACTGATCTAAACACTGCTCCCAGACCCCGATGATAAGACGTTCAGCATCCGAGAATGTGGAAGAGATGGCTTGTTGGTTCTCGAACGACAGTGGTAGCTGGTCGACTGCCCGACGATCCAACTTGCCATTGGGATTTCGGGGCAGCTCGTCAACTGGGATTATGATTCGTGGTAACATGTATGGCGGAAGTGGAAGGTTGGCAACGAGTTCGTCTAAAGCCTCCATCGTCACGTTTACTGCTGCCTGACCCTGCCTGCCAGAAGGCACGACGAAGGCCGTGAGGAAGCGACGATCTCCTTCAGCGTCATGCAAGCCGCGGACCGAAACCACTGCCTCCGCAAGTCGTCCTTCCGCAGACTTCAGGATCGTATCCGCGATTTCATCGAGCTCGATGCGGTAGCCACGTAGCTTGATTTGATGATCGCCATCAATCCGTCCCAGATAGACAAGCTCACCAGTGGGGAGCAGACGCCCCTTGTCCCCAGTTCGATACATGTTGACCCCGCAACTTTGGCTCGGGGCATCCACGAATGGATCTGGAAGGAATCGCTGTTTAGTGAGGGCGTCTTTGTGGAGATAGCCCTTGGCAACTCCAGGACCACTAACGACAATTTCACCGGTGAATCCAATTGGGAGGGGTGAACCATTGGAATCGAGGATATACGTTGAATAACCGGGCAGAGTCCGGCCGACACTGATGGGTTGTAGCTCAACACAGGCAGGGTCAAAGGTGTTGATAGCCAGACACGAGCTTGAAATAGAGATTTCGGTTGGTCCATATCGATTGATAAGTCGCAGACCAGGTCGTTGCAAGGCGTGGAACAATTGAATCAGATGTCGTGGCAAGGCCTCCCCTCCAACAAATGCCGTTCGCCAAGAGGACAGTTGTTGCAGAGCATCTGATCCGTAGCGCAGCAGCATCATGTACTCTGATGGTGTGGCATAGGTGTAGGTGACCTTCTCAGCCAGCATCAGCCGAGAGAGGGCGATGGCGTCCCCACGTATGCGGCGCGGAGCGACGACCAGAGTGCCGCCTCCAAGAAGAGGTTGAAGCATCTGGTCAAGAGAGACGTCGAAGCCAAGTGAGCTTTGCTGGAGCACAATCTCGCACCCGATCTGGAACCGATCGCGCACTGCCAAAATCTGATACAGCAGATTGACATGTCTGAGTACAATTCCCTTGGGCGCTCCAGTGGATCCACTGGTATACAGAACACACGCAGCAGAGACAGACCGGGACACGTCGGGATACGGCTGGGGTGGATACAGATAAATCTCAGACGCGGAGATCGCAATACCCGAATAGAGGTTCAGCTCCCTGATCGCTGCTTCGGTCGGGTCATGGTATATGATCGCTGTAGGGCGGCAGTCGTCCAGGATCGATTGGAGTCGAGAGACAGGATTCTGCGGATCTAGTGGTACATATATGGCATTCAGACGCCATATAGCTAATAGATGACAGACAAAATGTATTGTCGGCTCACAATACACTGCGACACAGTCCTGGGCTTGGACCCCTTTCGATTGAAGAAGGCCGGCTGCCCTCTGGATGTGCTGCTGCATCTGCTTGTATGTGAGACTGTTTGCATCCGCATCTTTGATGGCAATCTGATCGGGCTTAGAATTCGCCCTTTGCTCAATTCGTTTCGAGAGTGTGGCCGTCTCCGTTATGATCATCGGAGGACCCTTTCCAAAAACAAGCCCTGCCATAACATCGTTGTCGTCGTACAGACGATGCTGTGTGATAGGGGTATCGGGGTTCAGGACGCAAGACTCGAAGAGGCCCGAGTAGGCTCGTAGGATAAAATGAAGACTCTCCAGTGAGTATAAATAGGTTGGTGCGCGAAGGCTGATGTTGGTAATCCCGTCAGGTTGTCGAGTCAAGTGAAGAGCTAGATCGCAGGGAGCTGCAGCACCCTCGATACACATTTCAGACCCATTGACAGTATAATGGTCTTTATAAGTCATTTGCACCTGAAACAAAGGGTGCTCGGCAGTCGATTGAGGCACGAATGCATGGCTCAGAAGGACATCAAGTGTTGTAGGTCCATGGTTTAGCGTTTCCTTTGGAACCGAACAAGCTCGATAGATAACCTCTGTGATAGTGTCCTGGGGCGCGATGGTGAAACAATGGGGGAGCAGTTGGGGGTCCCTGTTGTCTCCTTGTTGGGATGCCGCAATGCCAATACAACCCTCGCGGATGTCCAAGAGTCGTGCTAGAAGAACCTGTAGCACAGCTTGATGGCCTAGAGATTCGGTTGCACCCACATGGCGCACCAACGAGCGGAGGGCAGCCCCCGTTCCACTCGGTAAGAAGATTTGAGCTTCGTGTGTTCGATACGCCGGTAGTACTTGCCGGCTGGAGACTTGACTAAAGTCAAACAGTGGTATGGTGCAGGGCCATGCCGCTGAGGCGGACTGCGATGATCGAACTCCGGATTGCATCTCGTCTCTGGTGTCTCTTTCGCTGCTGCCTTGTGATTGGGATTATTGGAGCGGCCTTGACTGGCATCCCCAGGGCTCATAAATTCCGTCGAGGCCGGAACCTGACTTCCTTGAAATCACAATCGCTTGCCTTATGTAGCTGGGCGCCGCGGAGATGGGCGCCATAATCATTTGGTTCTTGGTTCAAACCTTGAGTGGTGACGACGAAGGCGCACGCCTTCCAACTCGATCTTGAGATAGCCCGTGGTTCACTTCGAGCCTTTCTCCAGAGGTTTGAGACGGGTCGGGGACCAAATAAAGCCCGAAGCAGTGCAGAGGGTAGAGTATACGCTCAGCCCAGGTTTGATGTACACTGTTGCTTGTTCAGATCCTCCTTGGCAACTCAATAGGCTCGATGAAGACTCTGTGCCGCAGGCCAAGTGCGTCTTTCTCCACTGGCATAATTTTTGATTTCTCCAGCCTATATCCTGTCGATACTAGTTTTTGACTGAGGGATAGTCTGAAACTTGATTCCTGCGTAGCTTATCCGCGGTGGTGGCCTATTTTGAGGCAGTTTTCCATGGTAAGGAGGCCGGGCAGAGCACCATAGCGTTGACGCAAACGATCAGTAGTCGAACCAAACAGTTGAAAATTGTTCTCTAGAACTGACCTAGAGGTTCAGCGACAGAAGGACAAACGGAAGTTTGATTGATATCTGGCGAAATGGACCTACTGAGAAAGTACGTTCGCGAAGACAGTGGTTGAAAATTTCTGAAGCCTTGTTTGGCAAGAGTTGGTGACAAGTCTTATTGGGAAAAGCTGAATAATCGGAAGAGAATTCCAGGCTTCGTCTAACCAGTCTCTCAGAAAGGAAGAGGATCTCTCTCAGGTTGAGAATATGGATGAACAGCGCTGCTCATCGGAACCATTTTCCTCCTTTTCCTGGTAAAGCGACCGTATTCGGGAAAGATTGACGAAACAAGACTGAGCGATGATGCCAGGGACAGGTGCCAATCTCGGCAATTCCTCGATATTTGGCGAGCAGTCCCTTGCTGAACATATGATCGCCATTGCAATTCATGCTAATCACTTTCCGTACCGAGGCAAGAATGTTCAAGGCCAGTGCTGCCCCTATCACCAGCGCTTTTACCAACGCAGCCTTGTAGCAGTAGAAAGATAGCCATGCAGGGAGGCGTCCATGTAAGTCTGACAGATTGCGGGGACTTTGTCGAGAAATCAAACATGCTGGTGAGGGTTACGAAAGGATGGTTTCAAGGTGGTGCGAGAACCCTAAGTGAATTGACAGGTCTTCTTCATGAAGCCTCAATTCAGGGAACCAGGAATTCAGCATCGCCAATAACCATAAGCTCTACGATAGTCGAGATTGATTGGCTTATCGCGACCGTCAAAATATGATGTATGCACGCCCTGACCCGATGCGGTGTCTGATCGCCGATCTTCGGCAAGAATCAACGCCATCAGCTTCTGCAAGGAGCTCCAGATGAAGGATGCATAAGATATGTCACAGGATGACAATCCCGGGCTGCAGAGGCAGCCAGAACGGGATGTAGATGTCTCCTGAAAAGTCAAGGTGGCGGTAGCCATTGCCAGATAATCATTGGATAGCTGGGCTGTGGCTGCTCCTTAGTCTTCGAGTCTTTCGTACGCCGTAAATATTATCAATTCCAGGAATATGGGTTGGGGTTGAGTATTTACTTACGATGGCACATCTCCGATATCCCGCATGACTTTACTTTAACCTTCGGAAGTCCCAAAATCGTCCTAGGTGCAGCTCTGAACCTGACGTCTTATTGCGGAACTGTCAATTGCATCCTCAAAGTTCAAATCATACACCATGAAAAGTGCACTCGCCCAGGGAGAGAAGGGTTACGACCATAATAATTTGCGTCATGTGGTGATCACGGCCAGTTGTTTTGCGCTGGTGATTTCGACTGTAGCCGTGGCTTTGCGTCTTTGGTGTCGGCGTATCACTCGCACCAAGGTCTTCTTGGATGACTACCTCATCATCGTCGCATTGGTGAGTAGTAAGGCGCCGACTCCAGACTTGCCTTGCTTGATGCTGACACGCCTCGACTGGCAGGTATTCGAGTATGGTATCACAATTGCAGGGGTTGTTCGTATGTCATCGAGTCGCGACTATCATTGAGCTACTTTGTTGATGCGTGAGCTAGTGCTGTACAATGGCTTGGGTACTCACATCATATATTTGTCTCCTGAGCAGTTGGTGGTCTATATGAAGGTAATTCTCCCAGTCTTGTCATAACCCGGCTCCATTTACCATATACTAACCATGGTACCGATACCGATAGACCTTAGCCACCGGCGCATTCCTCTACCCGTTGTGCATCACTTTCGTGAAGCTCTCCATTCTCGCTCTCTATAAACGGATCTTCTCGATCCGTCCGATGATGCTGGCTTCGAATGCAGTCGGTTGCATAGTGATTCTCTGGTGCTTTGGGGTCTGCCTCATAGGCGCAGTGACCTGCATCCCTTTCAAGAAGCTCTGGGAGCCCACTCTGCCAGGAGGATGCATCAATCTTGCTCAGTTCTACTACGGTCTCCAGATCCCCAACATTCTCACTGACGCAATCATCCTCGTGCTACCGATGAAAGCAGTGTGGAATTTGCAGGTCCCCAGATCACAGAAGGTCATGCTGTCGGGCATTTTCCTTATCGGTATCACGTACGTGTCTCGCTGCCGTCTGGCTCAAGGATACGAACTGATGTATGCGTACAGGACCCTGGCGTTCGACATTGTGCGACTGGTAGTGATGATTCAGCTTTCTGAAGCAGGAAGCGACATCACGTGTAAGTCAACACTTGAAACAGCAAAGCTCCGCCAAAGGCTCCTTGCTGATCGGGTAACAGATAACCAAGTGCCCGCGAGTGTGTGGACCTGCATCGAACCGATGATGGGAATCACGGCCGCCTGTCTCTCGAACATGCGACCTATTTTCACCATGTTGCCTCGCCCTGCCTGGCGCCAGAACCTTTCGTGGCGCAAAAATGCCGTTTCCCTGCCCTCGTCCGACCGATCGAAGAGTATGGAGCAGAAGCAGGACATCCAATCGACAACGGTGGTTCGGATCGATAGTTCCCGATTGACTAATACGAGCACTGCGAGTGAGCGAGAAGAGGTCTAACGGGCGATATTAAAACCTGGTTGTTAATCCTTCTTCCTTGATTCCTCGTGGAATACATATGCACCCTTTCCGATACTGTACTATAGCGCGTAAAAAGATATAATATCACACTAGCCCAGTTAGCATTAGACGAGAGCACATTTGCACTCTGACTGGTTTGTTTCAATCGGCACTTACGACCCGGTGCATTCGTCTGTCCCTGTCCGCTGATGAGATCGCATCATCAAGAAGTAGCAATGCTGTAAGTCACCCGACGGTCCTTTCTATGATATAGGTTGGAACCGATACGGCATGCTCGTCAAGGATGTCTGACGGTGCAACCTCTCTGTCGGCCCGGTGCCTAGATTTTGGCCGACGTAAAGCAGGGGCCTGACATTGCAGAAACAGGTTGGAGTGAGTCACCCAGTCGACTGAGAGCAAGCAAGTCTGGGAGATCACTGCTAAATGACCATGAGAATTGTTAGTCTAGATTGCAGGGCAATGGAGCAGGGAGGGAAGGAATGCATGATGCAGTAAGTGGTTTGAAATGGAACAGATGAAGCACGTGCAGTGACGAGCCGCTCATTCAGACGGGGCAGAATCGGTGCGCAAACATGGCGGTCAGGCAAGCGGTCAAAGAAGAAATGACGGATAGCCGCGGGCCCAGAGGAGAATAGCACGTGATTAAGAGAGAGCCGATAAAGAACGACGATAAGCGGGCTCAGACCGCCTGCTCCTTTCGATCTACAGTTTCGCCTCCAACATTTTCCCCTCTCCAACTTCCAACTTGTCGACACCAACTCCCGTTCGACACTCCGGAAGTAGCTTGATTGAATGTGGAGCAGGCATCACGAGAGCGAGTCTGGCATTCCTTCTTCATTTCCACGCGTCACTGTATCACCATCCCAGCCTTGTCGTCGGCTTGGCGGACGAATCCCCCCGCTTCCCCTCATTATCGGCGATAAGATCGCTTGGCTTCGGTCATTCGGCATTGTTCTCCAACTCCATTTCACCCCTCAATTTAAAAGACCTCCAACGCCCTCCTACCCCTCATTTATACATACCTCTCTCGTCAACTCACCACTTCATCGTCACACTCTCACAATGACCAAGTCCGATAGCAGCACCGTCACTTTGGCGGACTACCTCTTTACCCGACTCCAGCAACTCGGTGTCAAGTCCATTTTCGGCGTCCCTGGCGACTTTAACCTGCGGTTGCTGGATTATGTGGAGCCATCGGGGCTACACTGGGTTGGAACCTGCAATGAACTCAACGCCGCCTACGCGGCAGATGGGTACGCGCGTCTGGCCGGTCTGTCGGCCATAATCACCACCTTTGGAGTGGGGGAGTTGTCCGCCATCAATGGGATTGCTGGTGCCTACGCAGAGCGTGCGCCAGTGGTGCATATCGTAGGAACACCTCCACGATCGTCACAGGAGTCGCGCGCTCTGGTGCATCACACCTTTGCCGATGGCGAGTACCGCCGCTTCGCCGCCATGCATGCCCATGTTACCATCGCGCAGACTAACCTCTACGATCCCCGCACTGTGCCCGACCAAATCGACAGCGTGCTGCAGCAGGCTCTTCTCCACAATCGCCCCATCTACATCGAGATTCCCGACGACATGCCGGGTGTATTGGTCTCCGCCGCCAATCTCACCACCACCACGATCAAGCGTCCAGCTGCTCCGACCACCGAGTCAGAGAGTAGCGTCCTCACCCGCGTCGCCGACCGCATCTACACGGCCAAGCAACCCCTGATTCTGGTCGATGGTGAGAGTCGTGCCATGGGGATCGTCGACGACGTCCAGACCCTCGTGCGCGAAACCTCGTGGCCGACCTTCACGACCGTCTCGGGCAAGGGCCTGGTGGACGAACACGAACCCAACGTCTACGGCAACTATGCGGGCCGCCTGGGCGACCCGAACTATAAGACCTACTTTGACGAGTCCGACCTCATCCTCGAAATCGGACAACACCACACCGACACCAACACCCTGATCTTTCAGACCATCCCCGAGCGAGCCACCTCGATCACCTTCACAGACACAGCCGTCCGCATCGGCGACGACACCTATCGCGACCTCTCGCCAGCCTTCGTGACGCGCCTAGTCCACACGCTCGACTTCGCCCGCATCCCGAAACCCGCCAACCCACCCTCAAGAACCGAGGTCCCCGCGCAGACCCTCTCGCCGACCGGCCGAATCACCCAGAAAGACTTCTACCGCCGCGTGAACTCGCTCCTCCGACCGGGCGACGTGGTGCTCACAGAAACCGGCACAGCCAGCTACGGCGGGCGCGACTTCAAGCTGCCGAGGGGCACGCGCCTGTTCGGCGCAATCACCTGGCTCTCGATCGGGTACATGCTCCCCGCCACACTGGGGGCGGGGCTGGCGCAACGCGAGCGGAACCCAGACACGCCGACACGGGCGGTGCTGTTCATCGGCGACGGCAGTCTGCAGATGACGGTGCAGGAGATCAGCACGATGATCAAGGAGAAACTGGACGTGGTGATCTTCCTGATCAACAACGAGGGGTACACGATCGAGCGGGCGATCCACGGCCGGAAGCAGAGCTACAACGACGTGACGCGGTGGCGGCACCACCTCACGGCGGACTTCTTCGGCGCGGAAGATGGTCACGGCGCGAAGAACAGCTTTACGGCTAATAACTGGGCGGAGCTGGATGAGGTCCTGCAGCGCGAGGAGATTCAGAACGGGAAGGGGCTGCGCTGGGTGGAGGTGTTCATGGAGAAGGAGGATGTGGAGGGGCTGCTGAAGGTCATCTTGGACAAGCAGATCGCGGCGGAGAAGGCGTAGTGCGTTCATTTTCCTTTTGCAAGGCATTTGATTGGTCATTATTGTTTATATCAAGAACTTGCATTCTCTAGATGAATGAGAAGAAGATAAGATAATTGTTTCTAATAATACATTTTGCTGCAGGCTGAAATGAAGTCTAGTTATGTATAATTGGCTTTGTACATCCTTCTTGATAAACGATCTCCCTCTTCTACTGTAGATTGTGGCTTGGACTTGGCGGGTGAAGTCATGCGTCTTCTATGGTCTAGCACTTGCACACGCTGGAGGATATTAGCGAAGGCTTCATATAGTAGGACGATGGAAACTTACCCTCCGCTGCACTTGCCCTTCTTCAGCAGACTGCATCGGGGGCACTGGGACGCCGTCTTGCACTTGGTCGTCTTGGTAGTCTCCTCTGCCGCGGTGGTTGTGGTCTTGGTGGCCGTGGTGGTGGTGGTCTTGCTCGAGGTGGTGGTGGTGGTGGTGATTGTGGTGGTCTTGCTTGATGTGGTGGATGTCGTGAGGGTGGTGGTCGAAGTGATCGGTTTAGGAGTCGAAGTAGTGGAAGACGAAGTGTGAGACGAGGTGGTAGTAGTGCTAATAGCTGTCGTGCTGGGAGCAGCCTCCGTGGTGGTCGAGTGCTTAGTGGCGACAGGTGTTTCGGTGGTCTGGGTGGTGACCGGCCGCGAAGTCTCCAATTTCACGCTCGTGGAGCTGTGCACTGCCTTCGAGGTCTCGCTCTCAGGCGTGTGCGTAGTCTTCGTCGAGGTCACCAGGTGACTCGTGTGCGAGGCTGGTCATTCATTAGCATGGTAGCAAAAATCCGGTTGCCGGGGACTCACCTGTCACGATTGCGGAGGAGCCAGTGTGGGTGGTAACAGCTGCACTGGACGAAGCCGAGACCGAGGCAGTGGGCGTGCAGGCCGCCACACTGCTCTCGGCTCCGCGCTTAGCAAAGGCAATGGCGCTCGGGGCGGAGAAGTCCAGCAGCTGCTTGGCGTCCCAGGTCCAGGAGGCGGCGGGATACTTCGCGTTGAAGGCATCCAGACCCTCGCCAAGGCCGTTCTTCTGCCCGGACGCGTCGGTGGTGGGAGTCACCTGCCGAGAGATAGAGGCGAGCTGCGAAGAGACAGATGTAGCCTGCGTCGAGAGGAACTCCTCCATCCAGCTCGAGTACGAGTCCGCCCAGCCTTTGCCGGGGATCGGGTCGTTGCATCCAGTGGCCAGCTGATCGATTCCCAAGAAGGCCTCGTACATGCGCTTGTTAGTCGTCTTGAAGATCTCGGCGATCTTGTTGTCGCGGAGCATCGAGACCACCGTTGCCATTGTGTTGATGATGGAGAGGGCGTTGTTGGCTTCTTCTTCAGCCGTTGCGCCCTTGGGAGACTGCATCCCGCTGAGGTTCTCATCGAACATCTGTCCTAGTCACTAGTGGATCGAAACACAATGCGAGAATATTCACTTACAGGAGCTTTCATGCTGTTCAATTGATTGTCCATGGCGACAAAGTCTAGGTATGTGTTGCTGGGCAACTATGAGCAGCGCATTAGCCCGGCCGCTTTCAAACAATGTTGGACCTCTGGGGCACCTACCATGGCGTACAGTCGCTGAAGTCGGGTCTTGACGCCGTTCGCCATCGGATGTGCAGTGTCATCAGTGAGGAAGAAGGTCTTAAAGCTGTCACAGAAGTTGTATTTCTTGATCATGGCGGAGAAGAAGCTGTCGACAATCTTCAATTCGTCTGTACGCCGGTTTAATTCTCCGAAATTGGGACCGAGTCATCTGGCATCCGGTTGTTACTTACAAACATGATCCACGTTGATGTATGAATCAGTTGCCGAGGGCTTGTCGCCGAGAGCAATATACTTCTGGCCCGTGCCCGCATTGGCCGAGTCCCAGTAGGCGGCCACGGTATTGGTGAGCACCGAACTATCGGTGATCACATCGTAGGTCACAGCCCCAGCCGGGCACTGGTCCAACTTGGGGATGTAGTATCCCAGGAATGCATCTCCCTGCTCTTTTTCAAGGGCGGCAGGTCCGGGATACTGCGGTTTGTAGATCTTCTTCTTGCCCAGAGAGCACTTGTTGTTGTTATAACCAGTGGTGACGCGGCTGCGACGGGCAAACTGGTGCAGACCATGCTCGTCGCGCTTGGACGTAGTGCTCGAGTCATCCTCGCCGTTGTTGGCGTCTTCATCGTCGGTGGTGACGGTGTTGTCGACATTGAGGAAGTACGTCCATCCGCAGGTCGCTTGGGCTGATGCAGAGGAGGCCACCGCAGAGGATGCTGCGGCGCGAGCGCGGACAGGGATGGCGGAGGCCGACGCCCAAGAGCTCAATAGGAGCAGACTGAGAGCGATTGCTTTCTGAGGTGCCATGGTTGGAGTGTGGAAGGACGTATGATGCTGTTGGTGATGAGAGATCCTTGACTGCAGTCCACACTGGGTTATATATCCTGGGGTTGATGCCTTTCTTCCATCCCCAATTCAGCAAGTGAGGCTATGTTCATGCGGTACGAAAAGACTTCCTCGCGTCTTCCTGCTCCCTATCTTGTTCTATAAGCCGTGTGGTTTCATCCTTGGGGCCAAGTTGGGCGAGCATGCCATGGCCACCATCGGGTCGGTTCCTGGCCCCCAACCTCCACTCCCATACTCGTTGACTATGCAGGCATCTTGCAGAATATTTTGATTATGGGTCTCGTTCTGTCGATAAGCTTGTCATGATCTACACAATTTTGTGGTCGCAGTGCATGCCGGGCGCGACAGCACCCGCGTGGATGCGTGTATATGGAAGTATGTTCAAAGCAGGCCTTTGTTTAATAATGCAGAGCGCGTACATAGATCTCTGTCTAGTGCAGACACCAGATAGATCCACGTATAATAGTCTTGGGCTAATGGGGTAGAATCCTAGATCAACGTTGTGATCGGCCAACGAGCGGAACCCCAAGTTCGGCGCAGGTGCGAGGTGCCGTCCGGCCCAGGGGCTGCAGCAATTCAATACGAGGCTCAGTCTTTGCGACCGACTGAGCATTCGTCATTAGCTCCTACGTTCGTATCGCTCAACTATCAAGCTGAAACCATAGGATGACCGTGCGAGTTGTCATGTCGCCTGGCCCCCCACATTGCGGCTCAGGAACAGACAATGATCAGCAGCAGTAAGAGCCCGATGGAGTGGGGACAGAACTTAGGTAGGATAAAGTCAATTCCAAATCCAACGGTGAAGATCGTTACTCCCACACGTGGATGTCATGGTCTAATCTGCAAGCGAGCCCGCCCCCTGAATTGACACTAGACTTTGCAGGCAGAAGGTGCAAGGCCGTGTCAGGCTCACGGCCCCCACGAATCGATCAGCCTCTCTTCTACTCCGACTCGCGCGCCACTGGCCCGAGATGTTCTCACTACTAGTTGCAATGCGTCTGGACTCTCTAAAACCCTGGACATTTCGGGAGGTGGATGTCCCAATCCAAGACACTATCGACAACGATACATACTAACTAGCCCCCAAGATCAATGCGAATACCAAACCTCTCGCTTTATTACCAATGTGCTGGAAACGAGTCTAGCCAGCGTGCAAGCCGTCGTGCCCGTGCAGCAGCCTGTTCCAGGGATACATATGCATTGGAAACCCCTTCTGCCAAGCTCGCCAAGCAGCTGTAGACGGAGCGTGCACTGAAGGGCAACGCCTCCTGCTCCGAGGACCATGTCCAGGGAACGGATTCTACTTCACCAGTGTGGACACGCTGGAACGAGGTGGTCACAGGCTCGGCGTAGGTATTTGCGCCCAGCACAATTCCAGACGGGGAGACAAGGCGAATCGCACCTTGTTCAAAGGTCAAGGTCCATATCAATTGCGGATCCCCAGGAAAGAATTGGCCCCGGCTGAAGAAGGCGACTAGACTAGCCTGGGGTGCCACGTGGGCAGACTCCGGCAGGTGTCCTATGATTCAAGATTGTGTTGGTTAGAGACTTAAAGTCTGGGTGGATCCCACTGGCTGCGACGCCAATTACCATGGAGGCTGACCAGGTCCGGGACATCGGAACGCATAGTCTCCACGATAGACCCTGTGTGCTAGGCTCCCGCACACGAATGCTCGGGCGCTGAAGCTGAAATTGGATGTGGTCGGTCTCGGGAATCACATCTCCTACGACAGATTGCACGAAGTCGATCACTGTTCAGTGCTCACCTTAGCATCGAATGCGGGATAGGCACGAGTGATCGCTGCTTACCATGTGCGTAGGCGATGGTGATAGGGTTTCCACCAACCTCCTCGCTGGGCATAATAGGCCAATCCGGGTGGGAGGATTTCGCGATCCAGGGTGCCTCCAAAGGCTCGGACCTCCGTGTTTAACAATCGACCCAGGGAGCCCGACTGGAGCAGGGCTCGGATCCGACGCACGGGGGGAGCAAAGTGACTTTGGAGCCCCACAGCGACTCGCGCACCACTGCTGCAGGCGGCGGCAAGAAGCTCATCAACGTGGGTCAAATTGCTAGCAATGGGCCACTCAAAGTAGGTCGATTTGCCCGCGTGAATCATGGGCAACGCTGTCTCATAGTGCCGATCGACGCGGGTGCTACAAAGCACGAGATCGATCGTGCGATCCCCAGCCAGATCGGCGGAACTGCCATAGGGAGTGACGCTAGTGGCATCCAGTTGGTATTCCTCGATGGCGGCTTCGGCGGCCGACAGACTACGATTACAAAGCGCCGCGATCTGGAACCGCGACGACCGACGCAGACCCGGCAGATGGGCATTTGCAGCCAAAGAGGTGGTGGCGCAGGACGACAGATCGATGATAGCAGTACAAGCCGGCATGGGGAGGGTGGTGGAGGATGTGTGTGGAATCCGAGCCTTTTGTTCCTCAGTCCGTTTATCGAGTCATTACTAGATACTCTCGTACATGTGGTTCGTAGTATTTTGTGCGGGGAACACCCGTTCCCCAAGCATGATTAGAAATCGAAGTTGCAAGCGGATGGCGTGATTCATGCTGGCTTATCAATTTGATTTCGATGAGTGTCAGCCTGAACGCTTGGACAAGCTCGCAGAGGCCAAGCAATAGGCGAACTGTGAGCGCCAATCGATGAGGGGAGCGTTTTCTGGACGCTCGTGTGAAGTTGTGTGGGTTCCCTGGCCCGGTGGAGGCTTCGATCCGGGCCGGGCATCACCCGCCCATTCTTGCTCTCTGGCGGTTGAACGCTTGCGAAGAATAGATCAAAGTGACAAGCACGAGCACGAAACTCAGATGACGCCCAAGAATGTGGGAGTAAGAAGCGGGCTCGGTGTCTGTTGATGGGGTTATCGATAATGCATCAGGTAGGTTAGTTCTTAGTCATATGTTGATGCCCTGCGGTCTGAGGACCTCTAGGTCAAGCTCAAGCAATGTGACATCATAGAGGTGTTGTGGCTTGCCGGTGGCTCTGCAACTGAGTCAGTTAAAGTCGAGACTAACTACAGATAACGGCCAAGTAGGTACTGCCTGACTTCAGATATCTCGAGCCTGAGGCTCCCAACGAGGTTTCCCGCCTACAAGGATGAGCCCACCCGAATATGCACTGCAGCCAGGGAAGAGGACGTTCGAGTCACACGAGTACCAGGGAGGAATGGGAAAAATAAGTTGGCAGTTCCAGGTTGGAGAGTCCTCGCTGCCTGAGGCACTCCAGCAGTCACGGCAACTTCCAACCTGGACGGAAGGCCAGACCCGGGTCGAAATCAAAAAGTTGAACGTGATTGGTGGGTGTGGTAACCGGACTAGAAGTTGCCCAACGGTGATTAACCCAATCAGGCCAAGAGTCCGTCGCCTCCAACCGGTCTAGATTTTTCTCGGCTATACTGGAAAGTACCAATCAGCGCGGCCACAGTCCTGGGCGGCAGGCGGGGGACGCGTGACTGCCGAGGCGGTGAGTTCCCTTGGAGTGTCATTTCTGCCATTTCCGTCATTCTGCCGCCCTCCATCTAACCGGATTCTACATTGACAACTTGAACATCCTGGACCTTCATGGATGATTTCGTCGCCTCAGGCTCCGTCACTTAGTCTCCGCTTTCTCTCTCTCTCTGTCTGTCTCTCTCGCTCTTTTCGCCTTTTCACTCACTAGTTGATTTTCCTTTGAATTGAACCCTACAACCTCAATTCTTCTTGGCCCTGCCGTCGACTCGGGAACACCCCCATGTTTTTCCACTATCATTCTTCTCTTCCTGCTAGCCTCGCTTCCGACGGCTTCTTTCTTTGCTCTATCTAGCCTTCTGTCGGCCACACTCTCTTGTTGCTGCCATTTTCCTTCCTTTCTCTCTTTCTTCCCCCCCTCTCCCCCCTCCTCCCCGCATTCGTCTTCAGCACTGTCACTTGCTTGGGGTCGTAAACTGATTCCCTGGCCTGCAACGCCGCTCGTTTCTCTCTGCCCCCTCCGAGGAAGGCAATGTGAAACGGGCTGTGTGCGTGATGGCAGCGTCCTTGCACCACCCGGAGGCGGAACGAGAGCGCATTCGTGATTTATCTAGGTACCGTCGCCCTCTCAATGCTCTCACATAGGTCTACCGGGATCATCTCTCCCTCGGACTGACTGACTCAACTTCAAACCTCATAGATACTATTGTACTGTCGACCGTCCTGTCCTCCGATTGGTAGCCGCCGACGACCAGGATTCCCATGTTGATATCCCCGACGACGAGACCCCCCCCGACATTCGCCTCTCCTCTGATATCACCCTGACCGCGCTGGCCCAGTTGGGAGTCTACCGTTTTGGTTGCAACCGCTCCTACGTCTCCATCATCGACGGAGTACATCAGTACATCATCGCCGAAGCCACCAAGTCTATCTCGTTGCGCGACAAGGATCGTCATGACCCGGACGATGGCATCTACCTCGGGGTTCGTACTCTCGATTTGATCTGGGGCGTCTGTCCCCATTCCATCGCATTGTTCACCGGCCAAGACCCTTCCAAAGTCGTCGACTCAGCCAACGTGACCGCCAATCTCTCCCGTTTCATCGTCCGAGATTTCACCAAGGAAGACTTCTATAAGGATCGTCCTTACGTCGTCGGCTGGCCTCACTTTCGTTTCTACGCCGAAGTCCCGATCTACAGCCCCGCCGGTTACGTCCTCGGCTCCTTCTGCATCGTCGACGATCACCCGCGCGACCACTTCGGAGATGCCGAAGTTGCGACCCTGCGCGAGATTGCCGATGCCATTTCCGGGCACCTTGAGCATGTCCGCATCGCACACTATCACCGCCGCGCCGAAAACCTGGTCAAAGGCTTGACGAGTTTCGTCAAGGGTCATTCCGAGTTCGACCCGACGGAAGTCCCCCCGGTGACTGTGCCTAGTGACCCATTACCGTCCACCGACTCGGAAGTGCCGCCCTGGGTGGAACCTGAGACTTCTCCCGAACCCTCCGAACCTCCTATTGGGCGTCCTTCGACTGCATCGGTGTTGACCGGGGAGTTGACATCGCTATTTTCGGCGGTGACCTGCTCAGAACAGAGCACTTCATCGACCTCGGTCAATCCCGCTCGGGCCACCACAACCGACGAAGACTTATCCGATACGCGGGAAGCCTTTGTTGGAGCGTCTGATCGCGCGGAGTTCCCCGCCGTGTCGGTGCGGACTCCTGCAAGTATCTCCGATAATCTGGCGCGCATCTTTGCCCGGGCCAGTGCCACCTTGCGTGACTCGATGGATCTGGACGGTGTCTTATTTTTAGATGCCTCTCGGAGCAATTCTGGAGTGTGAGTATTGCTCTATCAATGACTTGTAGTATGAAGTTTGAAGTAAGCTAACGCAGCCTCAGTGTCCGACCGGGCGATGCAGGTTCGTGGGAGCCATTGCCGACCACCGCCAACCCGGAATTTCTTGCGGACCCGTATCCGAGTCCGGTAGACCTACCTGGCGTGGGGTCTCTCTCCAAGGCCTCGGAGCGACCATGTGATGTGCTGGGAGAGGCGCGCCATCCCTCAACTACCGCATCCACGGACCACAACCCCGTCACCGAGGATCTGTTAAATCGTCTGGTGGCATTCTTCCCGCACGGCCAATTCATCAACCTCCACGAGGGTGTTGCCGCTGCTATGCCAGCCACCGCATCCCAGCCCGCCACTCCCTCCGAGGAGTCCTCGGATCAATTCGTGGAGAACCAACGTACAAGTGTCGCAGATCTATGCCGCGAACTGCAACAATGTTTTCCTGAAGCGTACTGCGTGCTTTTCTATCCATTATGGGACTGGAACCGCTCGCGCTGGCTGGCCGGAACGCTCGTCTGGACACAGGGCAGTGATCGTGCGCTAGACATGGAAGAGCTCCACTATTTCAAAGTCTTCGGCGACTCCATCATCTCCGAAGTGGCTCGGATCGACTGGGCCACGATTCAGCGCTCCAAGTCCGACTTCATTTCTTCCGTCAGCCACGAACTGCGATCGCCATTGCATGGCATCTTGGCAAGTGCTGAGCTGTTACAATCGAGTCCGCTGGATGCTTCTCAGGCCCATTGGATGAGTATGGTTCAGAGCTGTGGGTTGACTCTTCTCGACACGCTAAATCATCTGTACGTCAACCTTCATCTACCTCATTCAGCTCTTTACCTCGTTACTGACAATTACAGGCTCGACTTTGCCAAGATTAATAACTTGACCACAGGGGAGGACGCTGGAAATGATAAGCCATCGAACTCCCGGTCGGCCAATCTCCTGACCGTCTTCGATCTCGATGCTTTGGTGGAAGAAGTGACCGATGTTCAGTATACAGGTCAGCGACTGGGCCGGACGATCAACCCGCTCACACGACGTCTGATGCACTCGCCTGCCGATGCGGCAATCAAGGAAGGAGAGTTGACAGTCGTAGTGCGTGTGCAGGACCGACAGGCGTGGACCGTGCAGTCCGTAGCCGGGGCTTGGCGGCGCATTGTCATGAATCTGCTTGGAAACTCCCTGAAATGGACCAAGACGGGATTTATTGAGGTCTCACTTTCCAAGGCACGACGCAAATCCGACCCACAATCGATTTTTGCTCATCTCACGGTTACCGACACTGGACGTGGCATTGCGCCCGACTTCTTGAAACATAAGCTCTTTTCACCTTTCGCGCAGGAAGACTCTCTTTCGGAGGGGCTGGGCTTGGGCTTCAGTATAGTGCGGCAATTGGTTTCCTCTCTTGACGGACACATCAACGTTCGCAGTGAGTTGGGCATCGGTACGCAGGTGGATATCTTTATCCCTGTGCGCTTACTGGTACCAAGCGACGCAAATGGAGCGCCTGGCGTAGGGTTCGCTTCACCACCCGCTCTGCCAATGGCGCCCTTGCGATTTTCCCTCGTCGGCTTTGACAGCTATCCGCACCCTCGGGAGGTCCCGACAGGCATTTTGCCCGCCGAGGCCAAGCGCAAGTTGGCAATTCGCAGTTCACTGACCTCGGTCCTACTTAAACAGCCTGGCTGGACTTTGACTCAGGCCGAGTCGCTAGCAGACGCTAAGTGCGAAGTCGCTGTGATCGAGGAGGAATCTCTCAGTAGGGCCATGGCGACCAGCAAGTTACAGCCTGCGATGGGCGCTGTTGGCGGCTACAAGTTTCTCCTCGTACTAGACAGCAATCAGGATCTGATACGCGATACCATGGCGCCGAACATGATTCGGGTCTCTCAACCGTAAGTCTCTCTGCTATTGCTGATACTCATACTTCTGTACTAACATCGGCCCAGATTTGGCCCCCGTAAATTTGACGACGTGATCAATCGCATACTCCTTCTCTACTATGAATACATCAAAAACCCCACACCGTGTCAAACACCTCTCTCCCCCCCGACAGTTGACCCTACTCCCGAACTTCTTCAAAGCATGTCACCGGCGCCAACACCATCGCCCGACTCTCGCCAGTCAAACTCCATTCCCTCTGCTAAACCTTTAAAGGATGTGCATGTGCTCATTGTGGATGATAACGATATCAACTTGAAGGTGAGCATCATATGACTTGCGGTTGATCTGACCTGATACTAACAATATCCGCAGATCTTGGCCACGTTCATCCGCAAACTGGGCTGCAGCTATGACACCGCCTCCAACGGGCTGATCGCTCTCAATACATACAAAAGTGCCTCCCGACGCCATGATATAGTTCTCATGGGTAAGTTAGAAACCATCCGTGACTTGTATGTATGCAAATCACTGACCGAGCCCCAGACATCTCCATGCCCGTCATGGACGGCATCACCTCAACCGAACAAATCCGTCGGTACGAAAAGAAAATGGGACTCATCCCCACCCGCATCATCGCGGTGACCGGGCTCGGCTCGGCGGACCAGCAGCAAGAGGCGCTGGCCGCGGGAGTGGACGAATACCTGGTCAAGCCCGTCTCGCTGAGCGGGCTGAAGAAAGTAATGAAGATCACCTAATCATCGATATGATGCACGACTATTTCCCGCAGTCTAGATGTACACGGTCTAGAACTCGTTTCTGTTTTACCCCCCCCCAACCCGGGATCGGAATGACGGCGATAGCTGGCCTCCGGAACGGATTCGCTTACCTGTCACATTATCCATCTTCTGTAGATAAAGTGTGCAAAAGTACATATATGTATATAATGTTAGTGCTGGTACATGGATCACGACTTGATGACTGTTGTAGATCGGTATCTGGTCTTCCGACTTTCAAGATGACATTTCCATTGTGGATGGAGGGTGGCACGGGGATCAAGGATATATATACTTGCACTCGATGTACGCAGTACAAAAGCTGGATCACAGCCTTCAAGCTACTATGTTTGGGACTGGGATGTCTAAATAAAGATAGAGCGATGACAACCAAACCTATGACGGACGCGCCTGAGTTTTTAGTTTTTTCATTCATCTCCTGTCAAGAAATAAGCAGCACGCGCCGACAGCATGAATCCGGGACGCTACAGACGCTTCAATACCCGTTCCCAACTGAGCTGTCACCGTAGTTTCCTTGCAAACTGCACCCACAGCCCCCAGATAATAAAGATGAAATGTGTGAGTAAGTAAGCAAGTCGGCAAGTCAGCACTTAGCGAAAACAGTATGCGCTGATCCCGGAGCCTGATATTGGCGTTTTCTGAGAGATAGGGCCTAAGTGACTTTTTGCTGGTGGCGATTTTCTGGAGGCGTATTTCCGATCGGCGGGCGGTGAGCGGATCTTGCTCTCTCGACATCCAAGTGATTACAGCGCCACGAAAACTTCTTCTCTTGACAGAAGAAGAAAGTTCTACTATTCTAACCGATTGTATCCAGCCTGCCGGTATTCCCGACTGAGCAATGGTGCCTTCGATACTCCACCGCCAGAATTTTCTTGTAGCTGACGACTACTCAAACTGTCTTGCTGCGGTTAATGATCAGCGTCGGCCCTCTACGTTCCGGATGATATTTGCTCGAGTGGCGGCGGAGCCACGGAGGGTTATCCTAAAGGGGATGTAGGTGGCCACAGGCTGCGGCTATGGCGATCCCAAGCTGCACACTTGCGGACATAGAACTGGCATGGAATAGTCCATGGCTCAAACGACCGAGGAAGGGTCATGTCACGGCATAGGAGATTTCGTAAATTGCCGGATGGGTCTGCACTGGCTCATTCCCGGCCTCGTAGACGACGTGGTGCTCACGATCCAGGCGATCGCTGAGCCGGAAGGGTAGCATCTCGCAACATGGCCAGCGAGGTATCTTCTAATCCCCATCCACCAGTCCATTCAGTCATGCGCAAACCTTTCTTGAAGTGGTCCGCGAGATGATCCGCACGCTCCGTCCAGTTCTGCATCACCATATGGCAGAAGCCACATCGACTTATCACAGCCGTGCGCGTGGACCGACACCCCTCCACCCTCGCTGTAGGCACTTTCGTGCAACGGTGGAACTTGCGGAGATGCTGAATAAGATGATCTTTGCGCGTGAATGTCCGGTCAGCGAGTGGCCGGTCAGCGCAAACGTCGAATTCATGGGTTTCCAGGTGCGCGGGCGATGACTGAGAAGATTCGCAGAATTCACACTCGACTTGGTCTTCAACTGTGGACGTGGCGGGATTGATGGTGCAGAGCCACGATTCCAGTGAGAGATGCATACTCAATTCATGCCGGCACCAGTCGTGCTTCTTCTTGAAAGATCGGGGGCAAAACGTGCATTGGTATTGATGGTCGCCGAGTGAGTGGATTGAGGAGGGCCTTCGTCGAGACTGGCGTTGACGTCGCCGACTATCTGACAAAGGGAACGGGGGAGGATCATCGGAACGGTAACTCCAAGCGGCCGAGGACACCGTATCGGATGAGGCTTGGGATTGTGCGCTCTCGAACTGTCCGCTTTCCATACTCGAGACCGAGTAAGCATGATCGTCACTCCGATGACCGACCCCTATGCGCTCGCCCCGGCTGAGGTCACCTTCTGCAGCCCCCGGTAGATCTGAACGAGCGATAGCATTCTGTATTACGGATTGCGGAACTGGCTCCTGGTCGGGAGGAGACTTCTGCCAGCGCTCCATCGGCGTCAACGACGCGTATCGCGAGACAGGCATGGGGGAGCTGCCGCGAGGCGCGGGCGTGATGGAGCTGGGCCGCGGCGTCCGCAAAGCCATCTTCCGACGTCGTCGGGCATTGGCAAACCAATTAGAGATCTGTCGGTCGGTGAAGCCTGTCTGTCTGACGAATTCGGCTCGTTGCTCATCGGTCGGATAGGGTGAGTGCTGGTTGCTGTAGAACCAGTCACGCAGGATCTTGGCTCCCTTCCGCGAGAAGCGTGGCTTCGGCTGCGTCTCAGCATTGTGTGAGTTGTCTGTCTGCCGTTCAGGTGCTTCTTTCCCCGGCTTCGCATGAGCAATGATCTCATCCCGTTCTTCCGTCATCTCCGTGACGCCGTGCAGATGACCGAAGACTGGGGAGATGGTTTCGAAGCCTGCAGCTTGGCGTTTCTCGCCTTGCGCGAGACTGCATTCTCGATACAGTGCGACACAGCTGGAGCATGAGGTTACCGGGTTGGGATTCGCGGAGGTGGTGCGCAGGATAAGGCACTGTAATCGGTGGCGCTGGCAGTAGCTGCAAGGCACGGGGGGTCGGTAGGCACCGTCCAGCCACTGGGAGACGCTGACGAAGCCGTCATTCAAAGGATTGGCGTGGATCGGGACAGCAGGCTCTGGTGCAAGTAAGCAGTCAAAAGATCCAACATTGTCGTGTTGCGATAGATTCTTTGTGGAGAGGACGTCGGGTGGATGGCTGTGTTGGGGAGGATAGCCAATCGATGATTCATTGATGGGAGGTGTGAAGGGCGTTGCATTGCCCAATAGCTCCCAATCTAGAAAGCCAGAGTTGTGCTCAGGAGAAGTAGCCAGATTCCAAGACGATGCGCCCGAGCCTGCTGATTGATTAAGAAAATAGTTGGTGTCATCGAGAAGACTCTCGAAAGAAGGAGACAGGAGCTGATCATCTAACGGGAGGAGATCGTCCATCGCAGGATGCCAGGATGAAGGGTGAGATCACATCCAGAGGAGAGGTATGGGCCCCAAGAATGGACAATAGAGGCGCGAGGACCGAGTATATCCAGTAGGAAAAGAAAGAGAAGGAGAGACAGAGAGGAGGACGACTTAGTGATGAAGTCAAAAGGGCGAAGACGGGGGCAGAAAGTGATGCGATAGTCACCGCTTGCCAAAAAGGGCTAGATTGGCATCCCCCACTGCCCCGCCGTTGCCCCACGTACTATTCTGGTGCCTCAGGCATCAACTGACTTGTTCCCCAGCTGAGAGACATGTCTACAGCAAGTACTTGTTATAACCTCGCGTCATTCTCCTCCACCTATCACCCTGACATCAAATCACGCTACCGGCAAAGCTATTTCTCAGTAGCTACGGCTGGAGAGATTACTTTATTGGTTTTCTTTGGCAATTGACTCTATGGTATACTCACAGTTAATGACAAAAGTCTTGGACCAGGAGCTCAAGCATCTCGGTTAGCTGTCGCACACTGTTCACGTCAACCCACTCCTCCTTGGCGTGCAACCCATCTCCAAACGGGCCCAAAACAATACTGGGGACTCCAGCCTGCGTCAAGAGAGCCGCATCACACCAGAAGGGCACACTGATAACGGGGACGGGTTGATCGAGTACCTTCTTGCTGATCTCAACCACCTGCTGCACAAAGGTGTGGGTTTCCGGGAGGTACTGGCACGGCCGCGAGAAAGTGATGCTAGGCTCACTGAACTGGAAATCAGGATCCTGCGCTTGTATCTGAGCGAGCAGGTCGCGCATCTCGTTAAGAATTATTGCATCAGTCTGCGCAGGCACAGTTCGAAACTCGACAGTCAGCGTGCAGCTGGCCGGATATGAAGATATCTCGTCCCCGCCGTTGATAACTCCGCAGTGGAGAGATGCCTGTCCAAGCACATCGTCGACTGGCAACCGCTGCTGGTACTGCTTCAAGGCCTGTAGCAACAGCCCCATATTCATAATCGCATCAATGCCGGCCGTAGGATTCGAGCCATGAGCTGCGCGTCCTTGTACGTTGAGCTCCACCCATACAAAACCCTTGTGAGCATGCGCCAGGCTTAGATTGGTGGGCTCCAGCACGACGGCTGCATCGGCCCTCCACCCCGCTGCAATCACATCCATCGTGCCTTGTGAGGCATCCTCCTCATCCGCTACAGCAGTGACGATTACGTCCCCAGCAAGCTTCGAGCGCTGGGCGCTCGCCAGGGCAGACAGTCCTGCGGCTACACCGGCTTTCATGTCAAGCGTCCCCCGACCGAACACCGCCTCCTTGCCATCCTTATTCGCCAAATGACCACTCAATCCGTTTCCTTCATACGTACTCAAGGTCACGGTATCCACGTGGCCGTTGAACATAAGAGACTTTCCACCACCGGTTCCTCTCACGATGCCGACCACCGAAGGACGCCCTGGTTTGGTTTCCACGCGATGATGCTCAATACCACGATGTGCGAACCACGCTGACAGGTAGTTGACCACTTCCGTTTCGCCAGCTCCCTTCGCCTTGGACAATGTCGGGTTTGAGGAGTCGATGCGTGTAAGCGTCTGGGTCAGCGCAGTAGGGTCGTCTGACGAAACATCCTCGGGGATCTGGTAGGGACGACGACCTTCGGTGCTCAGCAACACAATCACCGAGTCGGGCGAAAAGTACGAGGGTGAATCATGCTCTGCTTTGAGGCGTCGAATAGCTGCCAAACTAGCAGCACCGCATGGACCGGAATCAATTCCACGAGAGGCAAGATACTCGATCGCACAGTGGCTTTCAAAGTCAGAGATTGTGACACTGGCGTCAACAAGCTCTTGTAGGATAGGCCATGCGGCGGATGATACCGTCCCGCAGTTCATACCGGCCATTATACTGGGACTTGTGATGATTGAGGTCGACTCCCCCTTCTTGAGGCTCAAGTTTAGGCAAGCAGCGGTGTCAGGCTCGACAGTCACAAAAGTAGCAGGAGTGGTGCGCGATTTGGAGTACATGGCCACAGCTTGAGCCAACGAGCCAACGCCCGCAGGCGACACAACAAGCGTGTTTTGCAGACCGAGGGCGTGCAACTGCGCATCCACCTCGTGCATCAAGGTGGAGTAGCCCTCGACAATCCAGGACGGGATCTCCTCATAACCATCAAAAGCTGTATCCTGCACCAATATCGCATTCTTCGTCGTTTGTGAAGCTTTGGCGGCCTCTTGAACGGCAAAGTCATAATCCCCGTCGGCCACCACCACGTCCGCCCCTTCCGACCGGATCATCTCCTGTGTAAATGCGACCATTGTTCGAGGGACATAGATGCGCGCTTGCAGAGATAACTGACGTGCCACCCAGGCGACTGCGCGACCATGATTGCCTTCTGTGGCAGCCACCAATGTGAAAGGCTCACCCGCCCTGATGCGCTCAGTGAGGGTTTCGAGGGATGTCTCAAGCGGCAATGTCAAAAGTGCAAGAAGCGCCCGGTAGATAGCCCATGATGCTCCCATCACCTTGAAAGACGGTAGACCAAAGCGATTGCTCTCTTGTTTGACGTACACAGCGCGGACTCCGAGTTCATTCGCGACATCGGGCAAGGCGACCAAAGGACTCGCCTGGTAACCCGGGAATTGCTCATGGAAGGCTTGGACCTGGGCCGCAGGAGGCGACACTATCGTCGAAGGGCTTGAGTTGATGTAGATTGACTGTCGTTGAGGTGCCATCGTCTTGAGATTTCCTGGTCTTCGAATTCTCTATGGGCGATTGGTGTTTTTCCGAGACGACGGTCAACAGCTTATAAGTGCTTCAGTCCAGCTGGCGACCACTGCGCCCTTCGATGACACGCCTATCGGAAAAGAAAACTGCGCTTTATTAGGTAAGAATTTTTCACTCTCTTCTGATACCCACTGTGAGTGACCATTTTTCTCATCAGTGTGGATACAATGAATAGTTCTCCAAAGATGCGGAGGAGAAATTCATTGTCGCAAGAAGGCGCAAGTCGCGGGAGGGCGCAATCTTTCCACGGTCGGCGGTCGGCGGCCATATTTGAAGCCCTGCCAGCCACCACCATCTCATGTCATGCATGACCGGCCCCAATGACAATCCCGGGTGCTCTCTGGCGCTGAATCATCCTGTGGCCTAGCCTAAACACACCAGAATCATGTTCAAATACTCATTTTCTCGTGGGTTGGCCGCGTCCAGCTTCCGACGACACCTGTCGTCGCTGGCTGGTTCCGGCTTAAAGATCAATTCCGATCGGCTGTTGGAGACCCTTCACCACACCTGTCAATGGGGTGCGGCTCATCGATACGGCAAGTCAGTATGCTCTGAATCTCCCAATGGTCAATCCTGACTTAGTTGCAGCGGCCCGACCGAGACCGGCATGAATCGACTATGCTTGACAGACGACGACGCCAGAGTACGCCGATGGCTGCTGGACGAAGCCGAGAAGCTAGGCTGCGACGTCACAATCGACCAGATGGGCAACATGTTCGCGAGACAGCGCGGCGCACTCAACTCCCCAGCGCCCATGACCGCGATGGGCAGCCACCTCGACACGCAGCCGCGGGGTGGTCGGTACGACGGCATCCTCGGCGTCATTGCCGCGCTCGAGGTGTTGCGGACGATGAAGGACCACGGCTACCAAACCCAGTTCGACATCGGATTGGTGAACTGGACCAAGTGAGTACACCCCTGAAGCCCACACCATTCTTACCGACATGTCTGACACAATACAGCGAGGAGGGAGCCCGATTCCCTAAATCGATGTGCTCCTCCGGCGTCTGGGCGGGTGAAATCCCCATCGAGAGCGCCTGGAAGCTGGCGGATATCTTCGACCCGTCAGTGACCCTACGCTCGGAGCTGGAGCGCCACGGCTTCATGGGCGACATCCCCTGCTCGCCCAAGGGTTACCCACTGGGCGCGCACTTCGAGCTCCACATCGAACAGGGACCCATTCTGGAGGAAGCCAACAAGAAGATCGGGGCGGTGACAGGAGCCCAGGGCTACCGGTGGCTGACGATCAACGTGACCGGACGCGACGCACACACAGGCACGACTCCCCTCAGCGCGCGTCGCGACCCTCTCCTCGCCGCGTCGAAGATGATCGCCGCGTCGAACGCCGTAGCGAAGCGACACGGCGCGCTCGCATCCACGGGCGTGCTCAAGCTGCCGCCGACCTCGTCCACCAACACCGTCACCTCCGAGGTGACCTTCACGCTCGACATCCGGCACCCCCGCGATAGTGTGGTGCACACCGTGCAGGACGAGTGCCTGGGTCTGTTCGCTGAGATCGCGCGCGAGGACGGCAAGGGCGTATCCTTTGATTGGAAGGTGGATACCGATTCGGCGGCCGTGGAGTTCGATGCGGATTGCCTCTCGGCCGTCAAGGAGGCTGCGGCTCAGCTCGTTGGCGCTGATGGCTGGCTCGAGATCACGAGTGGCGCCGGCCATGACAGTGTCTACACCAATAGACACTGCCCCACCGCGATGATCTTCGTGCCTTGTATGGAGGGTGTCAGCCACCATCCGGAGGAATATTGCAAGCCTGAAGACTGGTGAGTGGTGACGCTGTTCGATTACGAGTTGCTCGGATTGGCTTACTGATTTGTTGTGCAGTGCTCTCGGAACGCAGACACTGCTCGAGTCGGTTGTCAACTACGACCGTATGCGGAGCAAGCTGAATTAGACGGCAGCTGTTGGAAACGAACGGAAAAAAGCACTAGTGCTTACTCTTTTGACCAGCTTTATAGCTGATTCGGCTGCTGGGCTTCCGTCCATGGCAGGCCCACCAAATATCGATCAATCCGTTGGACTCAGCCACGAAACCCGGGATCCGGCCATATTGCATCTGCTGCCCACGAGCTTGAAATCAGTACCAGAAGTACGGAGAATACTCATGTCAGAGAGGGTGAGATGGTCCCGGTACACATTGTATACGGCATCTCAATTGACTATTTGTGAACTACAAAAGAATTAGCTACAAAAATAGCTATCAACCTCCAATAGACAAATCCACATGAAGATATCACCACAATAATGACTGAATCTGTACCTCACAATCTAACGCCCAGTCGCGTAACTCGATAGCGCTTTTGATCTACTGCTGAACTTGTGCATTCGGCCCCAGGCACCAATCTTCCCTTCTCGGCTTGTAGCGGAGCAACTAGAGATTCTTCGACCCGTGCTTTATCGCAGATTTTATCCACGAATCTCGAAACAACTTGCAGGTACACAATAGTCATTAAGATTATGCTAGCTAAGACCAAGTAGAGGAAAAGTGGTCCACTATATACAGAACACACTACATAGAGAAAACTCCAACTCTATCCCAAATCCAGCGTTGTGTGACGAGATCACTTATGCGAGCGACTGTGTGCTCGTCGAACTGAATCTTGCGAAACGTTTCCCACGGGTGCGCCTGGAACCACCCATCCAGGGAGGGGTAGGAGGCAACAGAGCATCCGGAACCTGTTCAACCGTCACCTGCCCCTTGGCATCCTTGAAGAATCCACTCGATCCACTCGAAGACGCCGGGCCGTGAGCGAAGTAGCTGAGGCTCTGGTACTTGCCCAACCACATCATCTGCTCGTGTTCGCGCAGGTACCGATGGCTGGAGAAACTGGCCAAGACGTTGTCGCGACCTTGCATACCGAACTTGCGGCGCTGCTCCTGCTTTTCGTACATACGCTTCGAGATCTCCTGCACCTCCTCTGGAGAGGGGCGCAGGCCCAACGTGGGCGGGACAAGGCCTTCAGGGTCTTCGGCGAACTGGCTCCATTCGCCAAGCAGAGCCATCACACGAATCTGTGCAGATGCGAGGGAATAGGCATCGTTGGGAGGAACAACCTCACTGAATCGTTTGCCGGTCTCGCGGTTGACAACCACACAGAATGATGCGCCGACATCGGTACATACCACCGGTGCTCCAGTCAGAGCCGCCTCACCCATGGCCAGCGGTAGACCTTCGGAGGTCGACGAGTTCATGAACAGCCACTGAGAGAGGTGGGTTAGTGACGGCCACATGAAAAGAGAATATCTGAGGGAATGACTTACAGCATCCTGAAGCACCACATCCGGCTTACCCAAACCCTTCAATACAACATGTTCACGCAAGGACTTTGAGGCGATAACTTCTTGGCATTCAGAGGCGTATCCGGGCGCACGTTCCATGTCTCCGTAGATGTGGAGGCGATAGTCCTTGAATCCCCATTGATTGACAATCAGATCCGTGGCCATGATGGCCGTCTTGATGTCCTTGACATAACTGAATGTCGTATTAGTATGATCTCACTAGTGCTAGAGCAGGGCGATGGAACATTGCTTACCGAATATGCGACAACATGACAACTGTGGGTGTCTCCGTCTTGATCTTCTCTATGGGCTTATATCTCTCCATGTTCGTGATACCGTTGACGACCGGATCGATCTTGCGTGCGAATGCCCGACGATGCTCCAACACACCCTCGCATGTTCCCAATTCAATCTCCCATCCGGGGTTGAAGTACTCTGCGCAAGGGAGAACGACATCCGCATGATGTTCAATGAGGACGCAAGACAAGTGACCCAGCGAAATCAAGGTCGAGTTGACAAAAGTCGAATCAAAAGACACAGCCGCAGATAGGAAGGTAGTCATCTCTCGGAAGCTGACGCAGTGATCCCAGACATGGAGTGCACATTTGCGCTTGACCTTGCAGAGGACACCGTAGTTAGCGCCCGTGAAGTGGTGCGACGCTTGAAACACGTCTGGAATGCGGTCGGGAACAGGAACAGAAAAGATGAAGAGATCTAGTGGTTGGTCAGTGTCATCTTTCTCAAATCAAATAGGTAGAGTAATACTCACAGCGGTGCCACATATCGAGGGCCGTATCGAGCTGTTGCAGGGTAGGCAGTTCGGCGTGCCACCACTCGGAGACGGCAATCGCGCCATCCATTTCCTCAGTCAACCAGAGCTCACGCCAAGCATGCTTGACAGTATCGCTCATCCAGACATCGTTCCAGTTGCGCGACGATTCGAAGTACGTGTTGAGATCGACCAAGGCTTTTGTGGCTTCCTCAACGTGTGCGCGAGTCTTGTTGACCGTACGAGCACAACGAACCAGGCTAGCCAAGATAGGGATGAAGTTCCGCTCAATGTCTGCAACCTTTGTGTCGTAAATCTTCTGAACCACCTCCGAATCGAGGTAGTTCTGGAACATGCCATGCGTTGGGTTCAGGAAATCAAGACCCCATTGCGGCAGAACTGTCAGTGACTGCACGTTCCGCTCAATCTGAAACCTTGGTACACCAAAGTCGTTGGCTGCTTCCGCAAGAATGTGCCAGCGAATACCCTTAAGATCGTTCACCATGTCTCGTCTACAAGCCGACACGCCACCTGGCTCATTAGGCCACGTGCCGGTGTCCATGGCTAGAACATGAAGTTCAGTGTCGCTGTCTTGTATCTGGGTAGAGAGTGTTCGGGTGTTGATGCGAGATTCGCCGCCCACACCGAAACTCGACAAGTCTGCAATCTTGAACGCGATGGGTGTCCAGGAGCTGATTTCCGGATCAATGTCTACTCGGGCCAGCACTGTATCAGCCCGTGCGTCGAGATAGTCACCGGCCACTTCAAGCCTACACCAGTCGCGATTACGCCAGTAAGGCTTAAGGACTCGATCTGCACGCAACAGAATCTCATCCAACCACCGCGCGGTAATAGCATCGAACTCCTTGCTCGCTTTCCATGATTTCCAAAGATGTGTACGAGCGCGCGAGGTGGGAATCGGATACTTCTTCACGTTGGTTCCGAGCAAGCGCGAAACAAGGCTCACTTTCACGGAGGAAAAGGAGAGAAGTGGGTTGTCATCCAGGAAACTGCACTTGGTTGGCTTCTCCAACACATGGAACCAATCCTCGTGGATCATGGCTGGGGTGGAAACATCCTCTCCGTTGAGTGTTGTGGCAATGACAGGGTGAAACTTGTGATCGTAGGTCCACGTAGCTCTGTGCTGATCCTCGGCTTGCACGTAGGTGGCATCCGTCACGCGGGGATACGGGATCCATTTATCCAAGCGTTCGGGACGATTGGGTGGTGGCATACACCAAGCGACCCTGATCTTCATATGTGGCAGCTCATACTCAGCGCGTAGAAGTTCGTCTTCGAACTTGGCACCCTTGCGGTAGTAGAACTTGAACTCCATCGGGTTGACACCCCGCATGGCAGAGCCAGAAGTGATGTATCCGCGCTTGTCATATTGGACAATCTGTCCTTCCAGTTTGCCTTGGATACATTGCCGTTGCATAGGCAGCTTGGCGTGCGACTTGTTTCCCTGCTGAGCGTAGTCGTACTTGAACTCATTGATCAGATCCTGGCCACTATATTCTTGTCGGCCCAGAAGCAGTAACTTAGCGCTATACGTATTGATAGCGACTAGGTTCTTGTAGTCGCTGGGCTCCTGGTCATGTCTTCCAGTGTACTGGTAAAGCTTGAGTGTGCCATCCGGTTCGGTGCGGAAGAAACCAGTGGAGATGCCACTGAGGCTTTCCATCTCGACACGATTTTGATAAATGACAGTCTTCCAACCTTGCATGTTTCGATACAGGGTGGAGACCTTATCCCGACCGTGCACCTATGAGGAGTCAGTATCACCATGAAACGGCCCACGACGGAGAGAATGAGGGCTCGTCTTACCAGAACCAATGGAATAATGATACGCTGCAGCATCTTGCAGAATTGCCATACAGCGGTGAGAACAACGGTTGCCGGCCAGGCGAAGAATAGAGGCTGTCCTCGAAGCATAAACTCGAGCTCTCGTTGATACTCGGGATCAGCAACCAGAGCAATGACCATGAATTTGATGCACGAGTTCCAAATCTGAACAGTCCGAGCAAGTGACATGCGGAAGGCCTCACGCATTCCGACATGTGACACTTCTGCATTCAATGCGAGGATGTCCCGGATGGGTCTGTCATACCTATTGCTCAGAAAACCCTCGTGCTCGAGACCCCGATGCTGAGCCTCCAGTACCTTTGCATACCCCTTGACTGATATAGTCAGGGTTGCACCCAGATTCCAGCGAGCGAGGTATTCTTCAAGACCAAGAGGTTCATCGGCACTCGCTCTTGACACAAGCCAATCCGTTTGCTGTGAAGAGAGGCGACATGACTGCCCTAGGCATCTGCGCAGCAAAAATGATCTAGCGTACTGAGGCAGAAGGTCCCACTCAATATCGCAGTCAATTCCAAGCAGCAAATGGCGGAGCATTGTCTTGGAACTGTGGTTCAGCACACGAGTTCGTTCCGCGGAGCTGTTCTCAAGCTGACGTTTGATACCTTCGGGTAGAACCAGTTCATGGCCAGGTAAGCCTTGGACAGTGAGGAACTCAGCAAACATGGCATGATCATGAGACAGGCCAAGGCGAGATTCACAGGTCATTTGGACTACAGCCTCCGCGATGGCGTGACAGTTGCGTCTAATATCCGAAACCCAGTCGTAGCCGACAAGATCAGGGCCAACAACAACGTAGATATGGAGACGCTCACCCGTCCGGCGACAAAGAGCACGAACCTTTTGCTCTGGTTGAATTAAGTGGGCAGCTGAGACTAGTTCCACTGTCGTCTCTCCGTCCTCCCAAAGCTGTGCCACGCGGTGGCCTATCTGTGTGGCAGTAGGGAACGCAGCGCGAACGGGTTTGGCCTTCGGTTCATCGGAGCGGAGGATCTGGATGACTTCCACACCAGGATGAAGTGTTGGATCGAGCTTGTACCGGAACTCATTCGAAAGTAGACCGATATTGTCAAACATTTGAGACAGCGTAGACTGAGAAAGATCAGGGTAAGGTTCCAGGGAGCTGAAGCCATGAGTTCTCGAGGTGTCCTTGATCTTGACGACACTGGCCTTCTCCGGGGAGCTCTTGAACGAGGACATGCCGATATCCGCTTTGTAAAGGGAATAAAAAGCACACGCCCAGGTTCCACTGCCCAAACCGATCACACTACTGTATTGGAACGCAGGCAGAACCTCGTGAAGAATGATACCCACGACTAATCCTATGAGAGCGCTGATAGCAAGCCCGCTGGCCACATGTGGTCCGCTGAAGATCCGATTGTATTGGTACCAGAGAAGGCCACTGTAGCAGCCAACATAGGCCAAGAACATGATGACCGAGATCTTGGTCATTTCGAATGTCCACATGATGGCAAGAGTTATGGCTACACCCCAGAGGTGCAGGAAGAAAAACTTCATTAGGTTCTTCCAGTACAGCCTCCGGCGTGCATTGGCATCGGTGAGCGATACTTCATGGAGAGCAGCAAGCGATGACACAGGCTGAGGATTGCGCTTGGTAACCGATATCCAGAGAGGTTGAGAAACCGCGTCAAGAATGACCGCACCCAGCAAGTAGTAGCCAAGTGCGAAGCCAACGGTGAGTCGATACGTGGCACTGTTTGCTGCGGACAATCCAACGATGGATTCGCCCGTGAGGAGGGCACTCCACTTGTCGGAAAGAGCGACAACGAAGTAGAGAATACCACACCAGACGTCCGCACCGGTATGACGCCAATGCAAGAAGGCGCTATGAAGCTTGAGGCCCTTTTGCATCTCACCCATAGTATCCACTGCAGCTCTTAACTGCAGGTTCCAGGTCGGGCTGTAGGGCAGAGGCATCTTCGTGCGCGAGTAACGGCAGTACCAGCCTAAGAGAAAGACAGTCGCTGAGTAGCCGCCAGCCAGCTTCGCGACAAACGGATCTGTTGTTTTCCTGGCCCAAAAGGGGCGTTTCCGCTCTTTCTTGACACGGCTATACAAAGCCTGGCGTGCATTGGATCCGAAGTCTTTGACCTTCTCGCTTTGGCTCTCGCTAGGGGGAACGCATTTTTGTAGGTACCATTCCACGATTTGGGTGTCGGTCACCGTGGGAATATTGAGATACCAGTTGTTCCATTGACCCATGACGCGCCGCGCACCGAACAGTAGGGAACCGAGGAACAAAAAGAGGAAGCAGAGGTAGATGACCGAGTCGCGATGTACCCACAGTGTGACGATGGGCGAAATGAACAGGATAGGAATACATGTCATAATCACAGTTCGTCCCTAAAGAATATTAGCCGTGGTTGAGCACTTCGCGTGTGTGAACTTACCGACTGAAAGGAATACCCTGGAAGCTGGTAAACGGAGAGCGCAGACAGGGTCATAAGGTATGTTGACAACATCACGAAGTAAAGGAAGAACAAGATTCCAGCTGCAAACCCTTTGATCACACCCACAACAATGAGTGCGATGATTCCTCCGACCAAAGCGACCGCGAGACCAGCGACGAAACGAGTGAGAACGAACATGCTCATGGCGGGAAACGCCATAGCATATAGATAATAGCTACCACCAGAGCTGATCCAACTACCAAAGCCACCACAGACAAGCAGCGCGCACATCAGGGCGGTAGTTGCCAAGGTCTTGTCAAGATCGCTCATGTACGTGGTGAGGTAGAGACCACGACCAACAGTGGTGAGCATCGTGACATCGATGAGCGCTGGAACCGCAAAGATCCCCAAAAATGTAAAACGATAATGCCAGGGAACGTTGCTTCGATCACCCTTCGGGTCGAGATCGACATTCATGGAAGCGTATGCAGTGGGAAGCTCCGTGAATGCTTCCTCCCGCTGAGGCGGCTGGTACTTGTGATAGTACGCCCGGTACCATTTCCAGATAATCTTTCCAAGTCGCTTGGGTGTCGTGTCAAAGTACATATCGGTTCGCGCACCACAAGCATACATCTCTGTAAAGCACGAAGCCTGCACCGCGTCTAGGTTGGGCAGAGGGTTCCGATCGAGGACCTCCAAGTAGATCTCATTCAATGCCAAGCGACGGAACGCGCAGAAAATGCAGAGGGCGAATAGGTCCGCACGCGCATCAATACGACCTTTCTGAAGAGTGTTTTGCACCACATCCTGGAGCACTGCGAGGATATCCGCCTCGTTGTTAACCAGTACCTGCGGTAAACGAGCATCAACTTCCAAAAAGAGTGCCGTGGCAAGTTCGGCATCTGGAGACCAACAGCCCTGCTCCTGGTACCACGTCAAGCGAGAGGCGACGAGCTCTGCGGCGGTGATTTCCCCATCGAGGTAGGCGCTGGAGCTCAAAGCTCGGCGTTGGGCATGGGAAGGCGCGTCCACGAGTTGATATTCGCTGCAGGCCCGCAGTTTCGCGCACAGCATGAAAGAATCCGAGCACTGAGATGCAGCCAACCGTCGATGCCAGGCGAGGTTTTCCGCCGGAGTGAGCTGTTCGATGTCATCGACAAACCGTTGAGGAATATCCCAGTCTTCGGAGAGCGTGCGGTTCTGAGCGGCCAAGGCCATCTCCGCCATCAAACACTGGGTGCGGCTAAATCCGCGGCCTGAGAGATAGGCGTGCAGGATGGTCCCGGTACGATCCAGGGTTTTACCATTGACATAGAGATTCAGCATGCCAATGTGGGGATCAAGGTCGAGTAAACCCCAGATCTGAGTGCCTAGACGTGTCCGAAAGCCCGAGTGCAAGCCGACGTAGACTCGGAGACGATCATTGTCATCACCTCTGCTGACATTTAGTAGGTCGACCAGTTCCTTGGTGGCGGCAATGGCATCAGAGAGGCCGGGATGGATGTCCTGCGCCTTTTGGAGGGTGCGGATTGATGCAGCGATGGCACGAAGTTGTTCCGGCTTGAGGCGTTCGAGCAGGTCCAAGTCTCGCAGATGACGCTGTGTCTCGAGCACATCGGTAATGTTTTGTGAGGTACAATCCAAGCCGAGATGGAAGCATCCGAGTTCAGTATACGTAGCTCCATCGGGAGAGACTGACAGTGGATCGATCTGTGGATTCTCGTCGCGAACATTCCATTCCAGGCCCTTAACGGTCAAACCAGGGCTGTCAACGGTCAAACTGGATGAAGGGGCAGACAGAGCGAGCTTTGCCTTGAGGTCTGGAATGAAGGAGTCGAGAGCGTCGAAGTCGAAGGAAGAAGAAGAAGAAGAAGCGTTCTGGGCAGGCATGGGAGAGATGGTGTTGTTGGTGCGCCACACATCATGTGCCTCGAGGACCTCGCCACGTTTCAGCCACATCATGGCGCCCAGAGGTTCGTGGCGCACGGTTTCAGCCACGGCAATCTCCGCGTTGGTCAAGGCTGTCTCGGGTCCAATGTAGATCATCGCACTGTTATAGTTGCACCACTTGAACGTGCGTCCCAGGACGTGGTGCGACACCTCCACTCCCTCACTAACTGTGTCCCACATCGCCAACGTCGAGTCACCTCGAGCCTTCTGTGCCGCGACAACACGCATAGCTGCCCGCATTTCTGCCATCTGCCAATAGTTGCGTCGGTCGCCATCGGGGAGGATGGTGCCGTTGCGGTAGACGATTCCGCGCACCTGCTGCATGTTGACCTCCCGGCATTGTTTCTCCCCCAAATACTCCGGTGGCGCCAGCTCGAGCCACACATCCAATCCAAGGTGATTGATATACTTGACGAGTTCGTTCAGGACCACGGGCTGAAAGTGCGCGTGAAACTCGGCCAACAGCACTCCGTGGAAGGGAGAAGAGGATCCCGGGTTCCGTCGGAAATTGGTCGTCAGGGCTTGGACCACCGTGGTTAATGCTTGGATGACCTCGTCGTTACTGCGACTCGCATCCGATGGCACCAGCCTTTGTACGTCGAGCCGGCCAAGAACGTGCGGCGAGGTGCAGTGGCCGGAGAGCGCATTCGAGACGCCTGACTGAAGGGGGTCGACAACGAGAACATCCCATCGCGAAAGCAGTTGTGCCTCCGCTTGGGTGGGAGGGTTGGAGAAATTCCCCAGGAAGACTCCGAAAGATTTGAGGTCGCGTTTGGCCGATTTCTCGGACAAGGGCACGGAAGAATTTTCAGTCTTGAGCTGATCGAAGTACCGGACAATGGTACCCGGTACCTCGGAGAGTTGATGACGCTTCTAAGTGAGGGTGATCAGGGTTGCCCTGGACCAGAGACCAGGAGTGAACAAAGAGCACCTACCCGCCAGATTCCATATAGTTTCCTTCCAATGTAACCCAGAATAAAGAGTGAACCAAGAACGATGGTGGCTAGTAAACAGAATGCTAGGACCTGCGCATCCGATGTCAGGGGAAAGCTTCAGAGTTTGTCGCGACCATCAGTGACCACTCACCTTGTCCCACCAGGTCGATGTCATCCGATCCCATCCTACGGCATCGAGGCCCAGGTACTCGGGTCCTGCCATGGTGAAAGAGGCAGCGTCAAACGCCAGGCATATGCTCTTCTTCCACCGCAAAGGGGACACTGTGGACTAATAGCTGCGACGGCTCTATATGAAGGCCGATCAAACGAATGTAATCACTACAGCCCGCGGATCCTCACGAGTTACCAGGGGAGGGAGAGTGTCAGCCTCTCTAATACTTTAATATTCCCTATTTATAGCAGATACATGGCTGGCTATCTATGGCGGCGTCGCCGCAACGAGCAGGGTCTAAAGACTGGCTTGTTTGACTGAAAATTGTAGCGTACTGTATTTTGAGCAGAACAATATTTTGCCTTTTTCCGGTTATCCTATTGATTTCTTGTTTTTATTTTTGTTTTATTTCTTTCCTTTTGGGTAATTTCCAAGTGTCGACTGGATCTGGTTCGGGAGACCCATTTATTTCCTCCCCAGTGCTGATGCCAACAAATCTCCTCCTGCGCCAGACTAGTGGCGTGGCTCCCAAAGAACGCTAACAATAGGTGGACTGCAGGTCTGACTCAAAAATACGGGTCTCTCATCGTCCTTTGCGTTCCCGTGTCACGTCTTTAACCCTAAGAATACTAGCCACTGCGATCGAGCGGTTGCGATGGGATGTCTCAGTTGGATGTTTGGATGCCATGGCCGCCTACACCGCACAGGTAACGCCGAGAACAGAACCATGGCCTTCGCCTACAAAGAAATTTCGCCATTCGATTTCAATTGTCGGAACCCGTCCAGACCACGCTGGACTGGCTCTGATTCTCATCATATTGTTATAACCTTCGTGGTGTGCCATCTCCTTGCCTCTCTTAGCTACGACTACGGCCTTGAAGCCAGTTCCCTTTGAGTCCTTTGCTCCTGTACTTCCGTTTCAATCCCCCCACGCTTCTGGCTAGCTGGTGCATGAATGGCTCGCCCCAATCTTAGTCGCCCGCGGCGGCCCTGGTGCATCGCCATTGCCATAGCGGTGGCCGTAGTGGTGATTGTGGTCATTGTCGTGCCCTGTGCGGTCATTTTGACGCGGAAGAAGCACCACGCGAAGAAGATCAATGTGCTCTACCCTCTGTACATTTACCCCACCAATTCCAGCACCTGGAGTCCCCTGTATAAGGAGTGAGTGTAGCCGGTGTTACTGTTTTTTTCCCTTCCAGTCTTCTAGATGCAGACCCTCATTGACGGACCCCAGAATCACTGAACGGCCGGATCTAAACTTTACGGTGATCATCAACCCGTCCAGTGGACCCGGCAATACCACGTATCCCAACGAGGCATACAGCACCGAGGTAGAGCGCCTGGCGAGCTATGCGAATGTGCGACGAGTAGGGTACGTGCGAACCGCGTACGCGACCCGCAACATCTCTTCAGTACTGGCGGATGTATCAACCTACGCCGGGTGGGCGAACCAGTCGGCCCAGCTTGCCATGGATGGGATATTCTTCGACGAAGCGCCCTACGACTACGCGGCGGACAAGGTCGAGTATATGAATACCATCTCCGCGGTGGTGAAGAACTCGACCGGGCTGCAGGGGGAACGACTGGTAAGCATGCACCCAGGGGGGGAACCAGGTTTGGGTGATGGAGATGCATCCACTAACGCCCCCAACCCTCAGGTCATCCACAATCCCGGGACTATCCCAGATGGTCGCTATGACTCCAACACGACCGACGTCACCGTGGTGTTCGAGAGTTCGTACAATGATTACCACACGCAGAAGGGCAAGTTGAATGCGCTGGCCAGCGACCGGAGCGGGTTCAGCTACATGCTGCACTCGGTCCCCGAGATGGGGAACAGTACGCTGCGGGACTTGGTCGACCAATTGAGTCTCAGGGCCAAATATCTGTTCCTGACCACGTTGGCGGAAAATTACTATGAGAGTTTTGATCCAGCGGGGGCCACAATTATCGACCTGATGCCGAGTTGATTTGATGGATCAATCATTTGAGAGCCGGAGTGGAGAGTGAGCGTGTCGATCGATCCCGCGCGCGCTGACCAGCGGCGGCACTAGACGAGGTCCACCACAGCCTTGGGAGACGGGAGGCGTCCGGTAGTGGTGATTGGTGACAGATAGGCTGGACAAGGGAGTGGAAAGCTTGGATGGGATTGATTGAATTGGTCGGATTGAATGGTCTGACGGGGACTGTTGTTTCGTTGAGGAGCGAAAGAGTGAGATTGGCAGGTTCTGGCCAAGGCACGACAGGAACCAAGCGTGCTAATGAGCGGACTAACCAGGCACTAGCACGGTCCTCTGCAGAGATTATCAGTAATTCACCAAATTTCAATGATTGATTGATCAATTGAGTGTAGTTCATGTTGTGCTGACCTGGTCATTGTCATGGTTGTGCTGGTGGCTGCCTGGTATCTGCAATAGTGGTGGTTGAGTGCCGAGTCTTGGCTGACAGCCAGGCTGAAAAGCTTTTCACTCTCTCTCACTCTCTCTCTCTCCCTCCCAAGGTTCTCATCCTCGACCACGTTGTCCTTGCCTGGTTCAGCCCCGGTGCAGGAAATTTCCTCCTAGTTTCCAGTAATCTCCAATTCTCCGATTTTCCTAACTTCCTAATTTCCTATTTTCCTAATTTCCGAGTTTCCGATTTTCCTGCTCCCCTCTTCTCCTCTTCTCTCCTTCCTTTCTCGTAATCGCGTCCATTAACTAGTCTAATAATCAGTCTATAAGAAGCCAAACTGGGAGCATCATCACCAACCCTGGTCTACTAGCACTGGATTACTCATTTGCTTCCTACTACTGCACCACGCCGGCGTCTTCTCCTGCATCCCCATCCCCTCCTCCCCTTCTCTCTACCAACCATGTCGCCCACGCTCCTCCCCAGAGCCGGTGTCCTGGTACCTTTGTACATCTATCCGTTGACGCCCAAGAGTTGGGATCCACTTTATGACGCGTAAAGTTTCCTCCGTTTTTCCTTAACACCTTCGCCTAGACGCCGCTGCTCCAGCCACCCGCCTTGTTTTGACCAGCTCCTTGATTTCTGATTTCTTTTGTTGTGCCTCTGTTCCTCTGGTTAGCATAGTCTGGTACATGGTACAGGTTATGTCATGATGAATCGATTTTTCCTTGGTTGCTTTTTCGCTGCCGGCTGAGTTCCTGGCGGTACCTGGCTCGGAAGTCTGGTACAATCTGGGAGGATATCCACTCTGACTACCGATCCAGGATTGAGACCCATCCCGATCTTGAATTCTTGGTGATCATCAACCCCAACAGTGGCCCTGGCGACTTACCTTCTCCCGATTCGAATTATGCACGCGAAGTGGCCCGCCTGAACAGTTACCCGAACGTCTATCTCATCGGCTATATCCGTATCGATTACTGCCGAAAGCCTCTGCCCGAGACGCTGGCAGAGATTGATCGCTATGCGCAGTGGGCGACCGACGAGCGACCAGGGTTAGGGCTGGGGGGAATCATGGTGGATGAGACCCCCAACCATCACTCCCCCGAGCGAGCCGAGTACTTACAGAAGCTGCACGAGTATGTCAAGTCGGTGGAGGGCATCCTTGGGGATCGATTGGTAAGCATCTATTCTGCTCGTTGTTGTTGTTGTTATTGTTTTGTTGTTTGTTTGTACAGTATACCTGTTCCCAACACAGTAGTATTGACCCGGGTGGCACGGTCCTCCATCACGGTCTGTCATTTGTCTTATCTCTGAAACCAGACGAATAAGTCGGATTCTCTTCCCTCCCTCGCCATCTTCTCCCTTCGTACTTTTGCTCGCATCAATTCTTATGTTACATTTGACATTCCTGTCTATTTTCTGATCAGTCTCCGCCCGCGCTGACAGGTTGTCCACAATCCGGGCACGCCGCCTGATCCTAACCTGACCGACCCGAGCCCGGATCTCATCCTCGTTTGCGAAGAGCCCTATCCTCGCTATCGCACCGATGAAGTGCAGCAGTACCTAGCTCGCTTTGACTATGACCGGCTCCGATGCGGCTACATGATTAGTGAGGTGCCGCGCGACGAGGTCCGGCCTTTGGTGCACGATCTGCGCCATCGTGCGGCCTACATCTTCGTCACCGAGATTGCAGGCGACTTTTACGAGCGCTTCGGACCTCAGAGTTGGGGGATGATGATGGAGGCCCTGCAGTTGGCCCAGGCCGACCAGTAGATAGATAGATAGATAGATAGATAGTACTGTATTAGCATGAACTGGTGGAGAGACTATCCAGCAAACCGCGGGATTCAGTATCTATTTCTCAGCCATGAGCCACCATTTTCAATTTTTTTCTCCAACCCCAAACTCGCTTCGCCCAAAACGCAGTAGCTCGGATGTCTAAGCTTTAGTGCTGATGGAGTCTGATGGAGCCCGTTCGGCATGGGTCAAATTTTTACTTCTTGGTCCGGCCCGTTAGCGACGATACATCGACAAAACCAAGTCCACCGTAATGTATGTATTCGCTGCAACGGCATTGCAGCACGTCATGTTGCGCGACGAAGGACGCAGGCACACCTCACATTCGACCATTGACACACCCTCTCTCCATCACGATGAGTTGTCGCTGCATCAGTGAGACACAGGGCTACAGTGCCTAGGGATGGCGATGTCTGTTGTCTTCGCTCTGTCAAGTTTCCCTTTGTCTTGCCTGCATTAGGTCATGTCGTGTTCTATTTCTTTCACATCTCGCCTCAATCTATCTCATCCCAGTGGAGCCCTCTGCGCAGTCTGGACTGTTCCTCTCGACCCGTCGTTGGTCTCCAATCTCTCCCTCCCAGTGGAGCTAATTGGGGGTATGGAACCACTTCGGGCCCCTCTGAGGAAGAATGGAGGTCACCCTAATGCAGTTAAAGCCGCTTGCGATGCGGGTGTAGAATGCGATGCCATCATCTCAGTCAAAGTCTATACTCCCATTGAATTTGCCGCCACGGACTTCACCTCGTCCGCCACCCAGAGGCTGAGACTCGGCACCAATGCCCTATTTTTGGCCATGGCCGGGATCCCATTGACTCAATGGAAGTGATCGAATTGCCCACGACCACCCATTAGAGATGTTAAGCCGGAGTATTCACTCAGGCACCGTGGTTGTCCATGAGTGGGTGTCTCTGGATCCCTCCACTTGCCCCATCTCTTTCCCAAGACCGGACATTCACCCCCCTGCCCTGGAAGCAGTAGTGCATGCCCCAGGAACCCACGCTGGTTCTATACTACTACTGCCCCTGTCGGTATTAATTTCGAGCCAGGAAAAATCCAGACCTGCGCCGGTCTCCCGCTGGACGCTCGCTAGTGTTGACTCAATGACTCGGCGATGAAATCATGCTGGCGAAGGGCTGGGCTCGTCCCTATCGCGGGCCTACCGAATGCCGAAAGGGGATGTATAGATGATGGGACAGACGCTCCGCCTACAGTTACCCTCTGCTTCCCACCCGGTCTTGGTCTATGTAGGTGTCCCTCGCCAATTCTCCTCCGTAATTCCTTCCTGTCATTGTCGCTCGCTGTGATGACTCTCTCCTGCCCACCGTCCGAGGGCAGCTCCCCTCTACCCACTCCTTTGTTCTCGGCCCCGTCCACGCCGGAGACGGAGCGCGACTATGATTGTTTCGACTTGGCCCTGGCCGCGCTGCCTCCTGTCAACGCGGCCGCACAATACATCCTGGTCACCGGCGGACTGGGCTACATTGGCAGCCATACGGCGCTGGAGCTGCTGAAGACGGGCTACAACGTGCTCCTGGTGGACAACCTGAGCAACAGCTACCGGGAGGTGTTCGAGCGCATCCTGCAGGCGGCCAAGCAACACTACGAGCGCGAGGGCGGACCCTGTCCGCAGGCGGAATTGGCATGTATGGACTATCGCGACACGCCAGCGATGCGCGCTCTCTTGGCCGCCCACACTACACAAGACCCAGATTCCACGCCGCGCTCTAACATCACGGGAGTGATCCACTTCGCGGCCTACAAGGAGGTGCACGACAGTCTGCGCAACCCCCTCAAATACTACCAGAACAACATCAGCGGGCTCGTGGACTTCGTAGCCCTGCTAGACCAGCACCACATCAAGACCTTCATCTTCTCCTCGTCCGCCAACGTCTACGGGACCCAGTCGGCGACCCACCCCACCCTCCGCGAGGAGCACTGCGTGCACCGACCAGAGACCTACTGCGCGCCGGACGGACAGCTCATGGCCGTCGAGCAAGGCTGCACGGGAATCACGAACCCATACGGCCGGACGAAGTTCTTCGGCGAGGCCATTCTGTCCGACCTCGCGGCCTCGGATCCCTCCTGGACGATCCTGGGGCTCCGTTACTTCAACCCGGTCGGGTGCGATGCGTCGGGACTCCTGGCCGAGGACCCGCGGGGTACACCATCGAACCTGGTGCCGGTGGTGGTGAAGGTGCTGACGGGGGAGCTTCTGGAGCTCTCCATCTACGGGGACGACTGGACAACGCCGGACGGGACGGCGATCCGCGACTTCATCCACGTCTCGGACGTGGCGCGCGGCCACATCGCCGCCCTGACCGCGGCGCAGGAGGGCCGCGTCGTCGAGTCCTTCCGCACGTTCAACCTAGGCACCGGCTGCGGCCACTCTGTCGCTGAGGTCGTCGCCGCAATGGAGACTGTCAGTCAACGGGCAATCCCGCGCCGCACGGCCGGCCGCCGGCCGGGCGATGTGGAATCGTGTGTCGCCATCGCTGACCGTGCTGCTGTCGAGCTGGGCTGGAAGGCGGAGCGGTCGTTGCAGGATGCCTGCCACGACTTGTGGCGTCATCTACGAGACGGAAAGGCGGGGGGACTGTGAGAGCCCGTGTGTGGCTGATGTTGGATTAGGGCTGAGGAGGTCGGCCATTGGAGGAAATGCAGGGGGAGGAGAATTCCGGCCAAAGCTCGCGATTGGTGGCGTCGAGCTGTCAGTCGCAATGCTTCGTTTCTTTCTTTTGTGGGTTCTGTTTGCCTGTCGCTTATAATTACTTCTTTCCCCTTTGTTCATGATGTTGGTACCGGTACATACCTGACTGGATAGTAATATACCATACTTAATACAGTTCTTTGTAACTATCAAACGAATCAGCAACATAGAGCAAGAGAAAGAGATAAACATAGCAACCGACCGATTGGTACCGACCCTCACCAAAACGTCATGTGTCTGCCCAAGCATGTGCTGAAGGTAACACAACAGCCTCCCAGTGCAATTGCAAACCCAACCGCATCCCGGGCCCGCAACAACAAAGGAAACCCTGCAGACGGGCTCGGCTCGTATTATCCAGTCAGGAAGGTTTCTCACTCGGAAGAAGATTCCCGCCCGCATTGGTCATGTTTCGAATTGCCGCTCATCTTACCGATATGTTGGACAAATTTAGCAACTCGCTTTGGACAGGGCCGGTGGGCGTTAGAGGTCCGAAGTCAGTGTCTGCGTGCGCGCTGGGCTCGCGAGGTAGGCTTCGCTAGTTGGGTCATTGCGTCACCATTCTGGTTTCGTCATCCCTTTTCTCGGGGTGTCGCTATCGCGCGACTATCTGCAATGTGGCGTCTGACGGCTGGTGCTGATGGCGTGTGCGTTGTTGGTGCCGGGTTGACCAGGCTGCATCTTGGTACTTTCCGTAGCGGTGGTTGTGAAGGGCCTTGCCTACAATTTTGGTAGTGCATTACTATGACAGAGGGTAACCACCAATATGCTTGTAGTGTACGGACATCGTGGTGATCGTCGCCGATCGCTCCGCTTGGGAATGTGACCGGAGAATATTCCTCAGATCGACAATGTCATCGTGAACGGCGGGTCGGGTTCTGATGAGCTGACAGCATTGCGCTTGATAAGGCTAGGCGAGCTGAGCGATACTCTGTCTCCTTCCAATGCTGCGAGGTCGCCTGTGATGGTGCTAAAGCGACTGGTTCGCGCGCCTCTTTCCTAGGACGGCGGACTCTTGATGCTTGGGCGAGACTTACCTCTAAGCGAGGAGCCATTTTGCTGCTCCCTGAGCATCTGAGCCTATCGACCATTCGTCCCCGATTTGAGGTCGACAGCTAACGGCGGCATTTGGGCACTCACTGTTCGAAGGGAAGGTGGCGGCCGAGTGGACAGGGCGGCGCCTGTCAGCAAGCTGGTGAAGCTGAGATTCGGGATCGCAAGTCCCGATAGCGATTCTCTCTCGTTCCCAACTCACCTTGCCGCTATCCGTACGGAGCACCAGCCAGATCTCATCGCTAGAGGTTGCCGCTTCAATCTTAAATCAAGCGCCGCGGACGAACCCCGATCGGGAATCGCAGGCGCTAAACGAGCAGCCAAGTCCACCACCACTGCACGGCTGCATGAGCCGTCACATCGGCCAGACACTGCGACTCTGCTAATGGGCATGATCTTCACTTCTTGCTCTGGCTTGGCTGGGCCGCGAACAAGCAATCCGCTAACCAAGAGCGAGCAGACAGCCATAAGAAGCCCGGGGCCGATGCACATGCGCTCGCATTAACCCCTCACTTGTCCTCGTTGGAGTGTCCAACAGCCGAAGCCCTCAGAAGACTTTCTTTCCCACGCTATTCCACCCCCCCCCCCTGCTGTTCGCCAGCGCAGCTGGACCGCCCCATGCATCAACCTACCTATCCCGAGTCCTTCGACGATGTCACCGTCAAACAGTGGATCCAGGCCTACTACTCGACCGTAGACACGGACGGGGCCGTCGAGACCATCGCCGACTTCTTCACCCACGACGCGGTCGTGCAGATGGGCGAGCACGGCGTGTCGGATCGACCAGGTATGTTCGGCGTACGCCGACTCGCAGCCCTCTCATAAGCACGGATGTAGCTGACTTGTGGTCGCCGATAATCTAGGCTTGATCCGCCTATTTGCATCCACCTGGGACTACGTCGCTAGTCGCAGCCACTACGTGGCGTCGGTCAATCCGCTGGGCAACAACACCTTTCTGGCGCGAGGCACCGTCACCTACAACCTCAAGGACGGGCGCAGTGTGACGCCCGAGTGGTGTGGCATCATGGGTTTGCTCAAGCAGGAGGGCGAGTGGAAGATGGCGTATTACAAGGTGTATTTTGCTGCATTCCCGGCGTTCTGAGAAGGGCGGGCCCGATACTGTCTGACACTGCACATTTCATCCCTTGCGGGATGCATTGCGGGATGCGGAATGTCACCCCACGTGGGAGGAACCAAATTTTGACCTGCGGCTGGTTCTATACACGACCGTCCATCAGTTATGACTTCCATGAAACAATGAAATCCAATTTTCAAAGACCCTGTAGCGATGGCCCCGCGAGTCGCGCCTATCGGGTCGCTGCGGGGCTAGAAAAGTGGCTCTAGATTAATAAGCACTGATTTCGAACTGATTCAGAAACGCTTCAGTCAAACAAGCACCAATGATGCAGTGCCAGACCACACCCGATAACCATCGCTCTGGTCTCTAGCCTGCTGTGCTGTAAGACCGTCACGATGCGACGCCGCACGCGCAAGAGCGTCATCCAACTGGCCCTGTTCATCGGCATCCTCGGCCTGATCCTGTTCCTCAACAAACCGCCAACTCCCGGGCGGACTTTTGCCTGGACAAAAGTCACCTACCAGACGACGGCGACCCGTTTACCAGAAGCCCGGGGGGTCTGTCCCGGGCTGGCCGCCACCGACAAGCCGGCGCTGGTCGTGTCACGCGTCACAAGCGACGACTCCGCCTGGCTGGAGGGGCTGCGCGAGCAGTACCACCTCTGCATCTACACCGCGGACGCGCCGGTGTCGCAGAACAAGCAATCCACGCACCTCCAGGTGCCGGCCAACCGCGGCCATGAGGCGATGGGGTATCTGACGTTCCTGATCGACAACTACGACCAGCTACCGGCGGCGGGGATGGTGTTCGTGCACGGGTCACGGTGGGCGTGGCACAACGACCACGGAGAGTACGACAACGCGGCGCTGCTGGGGGCGCTGAACATGAGCGCGGCGCTGCAGCCGTGGGGGTACCACAACCTGCGCTGCGACTGGAGTGTGGGCACCTGCCCGGCGACGCAGCCGGCGCAGGGCAGCCTGGAGCTGCAGCTGCAGTCGGTGCTGGAGCCGTGGAGCGCGCGCATGGCCTCGGACGTAGCGCTGCCGCGCGCGCTGGCCGCGCTCTTCGGCCATGATCCCCGCGACGTCCACGCCCTTCTCGGCCGCAACGACCCCGTCCGCGCCCAGTGCTGCGCCCAGTTCGTCGTCGCCCGCCCCAACGCCTGGCAGCACTCGCGCGACGAGTACGTCGCCCTCCGCCAGTGGTTGCTGGACGGCATGAACCCGCGCCCCGGCCGTAAGAACTCCGCCGCCCCCGCCGACGACCGCGTCGCCGGCCGCATCCTCTCGTATATCTGGCATATCCTGTTCGTCAAGCACAGTGCCGTGCGGCCTGAGGGGGAGCTTGCACCCGGTATGGTGGATCTCGATCGCTTGAATCGCGTGGCCTGCCCCAATGCGCAGGAGTGTTATTGTCGGTTGTACGGGCGATGCGGGTTGGAGAGGTGCTCGGTCGGGACTTGTAAGGGGGAGTATATCGTGCCGCCGGAGTTCAAGGTTCCGGAGAGGGTGATGAGGGGATGAATTCCAGGATAGTGGTGGTTTGTTGGCGTTGTATAGTATTTGAACATGGTGTTCAAGGCTCTGTCCGAGTACCTGCTGGTTCGGGTGATTGATATTCGGTCGGTCTCGGGCGTGCAAGGGTTAGATATAGATTAGCATATAGTCTTGCTTGTTAGATGCGGTATTTGTATAGTGGGATCAATCCGACCTGTCGTTTGAGCTTGAAGATGTCCGCGAGACGTCCGCTGTCGTCGCGCTGTAGTGTGTTGTTGTTTGCACTGAAACCGCCGGTACAGCGGCATATATAAACAGCGGCGCGAGCAACCTATGGTGTTCTGGCAACAGCAACATCAATCACAAGGCGATATGGTGGTTGGACGCCATCAATGTATACTCTCTGGTTAGGCTCTTGTAGTCCGTAGTCTCGTTATTCAAGGATTTAAGGTATTTAAGGTTAGAAGCATTACTTAATGAGGCAGCACGAGGGGTCTTTTGTTGCCTCAGGCCTACAAAGATTGCCTTACAGCCTGAGAAACAACACCACGTCATGCAAGCTGTCAGTCTCTAATGACTAAGCGGATGAGCACCAGACACTGCTATGATTGGCCAGCCCTGCACGGCCGGAGCTCGGGATCAACACTCGTCCCCATCGTTCCTGCCATCAACAACAACATCATGATATGAGCTCTGTTAATCGATTCGACATGTTCTCGCACAGCGTGGACAACTGTTGGATGGCTCTAAATTTTCAATCCAAGCAGAAATGTCGAATTCTGACACGAGGCTTGAATCATCGAGAGCGCTAACTCCAAGACACTGGGGCGGTTTCGAGCGAGCATGGACTAGTTGCTAGTGACGCGGAGAGCTGCGTCATACACCCCCTCCAAGCTGGGATTCGAGATGAGACAGGGTTGCAGCCAGTCGCGACCTTGATTTCGGTCCGGCGTGAGTATCGCCTTACGCATCCTTGTTCTGTCTTGGTGATGGAGCGTCCTACGGCCCTGACAGCGATGCTAATGGAATTTAGATACAGAATCTAGGATACGACGAGCCACATCATTACATATCTAACCTATCGCAGTCGGTCAAAATGAGTCCAGCACTCCCGCAACTCCAGTCGAATATTGCGAAACCAACGAGATGCACACCTCCGGTCTATCGGCGTTAACTGCTGGATCTCAAACACCTGCCTCGAAGAGTGGATTGATAGTGGACGGCAGCCCGGCAATCGTACCAATTGTCGCTGTCTGAATTCGATGCTCATTCCACTCAGCCCCAGTGGATGCCAGTGTCTCAGACTCGACGTCGCGGGCAATAAGTATATCCGACGGACCTGACTTTTCCCCTGGCCACAAAGGTGTGCTGTCCACCAAAGCAGCCCTTAAATAGTCCGTTCCAACCGGTTGCATATACTGCGATGAGTGAGATATGCTCTGCAGCACACAAGCATATCAACAACCTTCATGTCGGAATATGCATGAGACATTGTCAGTGATGGCGCGCTATGGCGCTCGATGATCCGCAGACGAGTGGAGCCGAACTGGTCGGACTTTGGTTGAACCAATCCATCAGTCTACCACCTCTCGGCACTGGCACACCAAGACCACCGCAAAATTCCCGTTGAGCTGACAGTACGGTCGGAACAGGAACTCCTGGACGACAGGCCGGCACCAATACAGAGTACGTAGAATGTGCTCTATATAAAGAAGGGATCCCATCCGGAGTACGTCCTTTGTGGCATTGCTTCCACGGGTGGTATCTGCGGATACCCATGGTCGTGTTGCCCTGTGCCTGACTCCGATGATGAACCGATACGGATGGTGATTGGCGGACAGGCGAGGAATGGTGCATCAAAGCCTCAAAGTGGGAGTTGTTGTGTGGCTGTCATGCGTGATTTTCTTCTATCCTGCGAGAACATGATCTGATTGTATTCATCGCGCATGCCTCGAGACGAAGTTGCAACCACATTGATTGCTGCTGGACGACTGAATTCTCACAAGGATGTTCTCGTTCATGTCTCTTCTTTTCTCTCCCTCCCCCCACCCTCTCCTTTTCCTGCTCTCCCCTTTCTTCGCGCATTGCATTGAGTTTCACCCCTTTCCATGTGGAAGGTCGAAGCTCCGTCCGGAAATGGAAATTTGCGTGGATGACTAGTTGGGACTAAAGAGCCTCCGCCTGTGGGGCGTCAGCGTTAACGTCTGGCCGACATCGGTCGTCCACCAATAGTCAGCAGTCCTGCCTCGCTTGACCGGAGATTCCCTCGGCCCGGACCCCACAGCCTGCGCGTCCACAGCCTTTTGGCATTCATTCCGCCTTCCAACTGGCTTCTATCGGAACCACCCGTGAGAACCACACGCGGTCTTAACTACGATAGTCTGTTTTGCTAAATCGCCGACATTAGTCTAGTACTGGAAAGTAGAAGGCATCCTCATTGTGTCCGGCCAATGGGCGTTCCCCGGCTGGCTCATCCTCCACCGCAGTCGATCCGGAACCTCTGACCTGCCGACGAATTTTCTCGATGAAGGTGATCTCCTGGCGCATTTGGATAGTCGTTCGCATCGTTCTACGCAGACTCGCAACGCAGACAGAATGGCGTCTTCACCGCGTCAGCTCAGGGTTGTCGCAGCTGTGCAATCTTGTATCAACCATTGTCTTCGTTCCAGGGCAATGGCTTGCTCTTAAATGTGGTCGAACCATCGCATGGTGTTTTTGTGCCCCCTGTGCCCCGGAAAAGGATTTTTACTCCTGTGGATCCCCAGTAGCTGACGACAGAGATCTCTCCTCGGATGCACCACTGACAGAAACCCATCAGCTGGGAGCATGGCACTCAATTTGCTGCGCACCGCCAACCCCCCAGTCATGCGTCCTGACCGCGGGCCAAACCAGATTTTGCTCTCCTGGATGACTGCCAATGCTGACTGTGAGGGGCTCAGTTCTTGTCGCCTGTATCGCCTTCCAATCCACCAACACCAACCTTGAAAACCCAGGTGTAATATATGGATTACTGCTCCTCCTCGTCGAATGAGATCGCCACAGCCGTCCCATCTCAAGGCTTAGACATTGACTTCCTGGGACCTCAGCCTCCCTTTTGCTTCGGCCCGTAGCACTCTGTCCTTGCCCCCTATATATAGTTTCTGGGAACGTATCCACTCGCGAGAAATGTCGGTTTATCTCGGCCCCCATCCAATTCCAGAGCATTGGCGTTGCGTGGTACCGTTGCTGGCCTTTGTAATCTCATTTCCCCTTCGCCCAGAAAGAACTTCTGGTTTTATTTTTATCCTTCTTCTTTTGATTAAGTGTTATTTTTGGTGGCCTGCTGTCCCTGTCTGGACTGCCCCTCTGCAGTTCATTAGTCTCCTTTAACCTTTGCTTGTTCAAAAGCAATTGTCCAGACATCCCATCCCTCAGAGGCTTCCCACCTTCCAGTTGTCAAGATGGGTACGCCAGGAAATCACTACGGGAGCCACTCGCCCCAAGACAGTGAGAGCAGTTACTTCTCTCACGCATCTCCCACCCACAATGTGAGTCTTCTGTCTGTGGTCGAGGGAGATCAAGGTCCACCAGCCCTTGCGACCGTCCGTTGTGCCTAATTCCCAACAGCAACAGCCGTATCACACCAACGAGCACGATGAGCAGGAAGAATCGCTGCTGCAGCGCAACCCCTCGAGCCACTACGGCGGTCCCTTCGAAGACCCCGCCATGTCGACCGACTCGCTGCGTCGGTATACGCTACACGACCCCGGAGCGACCGTCTTCGCCACGCCCCCTTATCAAGAATCCGAGTCGAGTGACATCTACGATGCCCGATCCACCACCGAAAAACCCGCTTCCCAGGCCGGCAGTCGCGCGGGCGCTCTCCGCCGTGCCGCAACCAGAAAGATCAACCTGGTGCAGGGTTCGGTCCTGAGTGTTGATTATCCTGTCCCGAGTGCCATTCAGAACGCGATCCAACCCCAATACCGAGATGCGGAAGAGGCGTTTGCGGAGGAATTCACACACATGCGGTGTAGGTGCACTCAGATAACGCGGAGGTAACGAGGATTGAGCTGACGGCGATCATCTCCAGACACGGCGGCCACGTGCGATCCTGACGAGTTCACACTGCGGAACGGTTACAATCTCCGACCCGCGATCTACAACCGGCATACGGAATTGCTCATCGCGATCACGTACTATAACGAAGATAAGGTCTTGACGGCGCGTACCCTCCACGGTGTGATGCAGAATATTCGCGACATCGTCAACTTAAAGAAGTCGGAGTTCTGGAACAAGGGCGGACCGGCGTGGCAGAAAATTGTCGTCTGTCTCGTCTTCGATGGTATCGATCCATGCGACAAGAACACGCTGGATGTGTTGGCGACGATCGGTATCTTCCAGGATGGAGTGATGAAGAAGGACGTTGACGGACGGGAGACGGTGGCTCATGTGGTGAGTTGGTTTGCGACCGCACCGCACCGCACCGCCTTTCGGCACGGGCGGGCGGACCCGTTCCTGTCTCAGATCCGAGTGAAGAAGGCAAGAATTACTGACAATCACAGTTCGAATACACCACGCAATTGTCGGTCACCCCCACCCAACAATTGATCCGGCCCCAGGGCAATGAGTCGACCAATTTGCCCCCGGTGCAGATGATCTTCTGCTTGAAGCAAAAGAACAGCAAGAAGATCAACTCCCACCGCTGGCTGTTTAATGCTTTCAGTCGAATCCTGAACCCGGAAGTTGTTATTCTGCTCGACGCTGGTACGAAACCCGGCCCGAAATCGCTGCTGGCACTATGGGAAGCCTTTTACAACGATAAGACCCTTGGTGGTTCCTGCGGTGAGATCCATGCAATGCTGGGTCAGGGATGGCGGAAGGTCCTGAATCCGCTGGTTGCTGCTCAAAACTTCGAGTACAAAATCTCTAATATCTTGGACAAACCCCTTGAAAGTGCGTTCGGTTATGTCAGTGTGTTGCCTGGTGCCTTTTCTGCATACCGCTACCGCGCGATCATGGGCCGTCCGTTGGAGCAGTACTTCCATGGAGACCACACCCTGTCAAAACGCCTCGGTAAGAAGGGTATTGACGGTATGAATATCTTCAAGAAGAACATGTTCTTGGCCGAGGATCGTATTCTCTGCTTCGAACTGGTGGCCAAGGCTGGTTTCAAGTGGCATCTGAGTTACGTGAAGGCATCCAAGGGTGAGACGGACGTTCCGGAAGGCGCGGCAGAATTTATCAGTCAAAGAAGACGTTGGCTGAACGGTTCCTTCGCTGCCGGTCTGTATTCGCTCATGCATTTCGGTCGGATCTATCGTAGCGGTCACAGCATCATTCGTCTCTTCTTCCTGCATCTTCAGATGATCTATAACGTCATTCAGCTTATCATGACCTGGTTCTCTCTCGGTACGTGTCGCCGCATAGCCTCTGCCGCATCGACAGAACGATACTGACATGTTCTGCAGCGTCTTACTGGTTGACCAGTTCCGTTATCATGGATTTGGTGGGTACGCCTAGCTCGCACAACGGCAACAAGGGATGGCCTTGGGGAAACGAAGCGTCGCCGATCATCAACAACTTCGTCAAGTATGGTTATATCTGGGTTCTTGCGCTGCAGTTCATCTTGGCCCTGGGTAACCGGCCGAAAGGGTAAGTGGGAATCGGCTTTTGACTTCCCCAGTCCACTTTCAATGCTGACGCGCAATTTAGAACCGTTGTTCCTTACACCCTTTCGTTTATGTACTTCTCGATCGTCCAGATTTATGTTCTGGTCCTGTCATTCTACCTGGTTGTTGGTGCCTTCAGCAGCGGATTGTTCAACCTCCAAATCAACGAGAGTCTGAGCGATTTCTTAGCATCGTTTTTCAGTTCATCAGGCGGTGGTATCGTGCTGATTGCCCTCGTCTCGACCTACGGCATCTACATCATCGCCAGTATCCTCTACATGGACCCCTGGCACATTCTGACCAGTTCATGGGCCTACTTCATGGGTATGACCACTGGTATCAACATTCTGATGGTGTACGCCTTCTGCAACTGGCACGACGTCTCGTGGGGTACCAAGGGATCCGATAAAGCCGAAGCGTTGCCGTCGGCTCAAACCCAGAAGGACGACGACGGCAAGCAGAACTTCATCGAAGAAATTGACAAACCGCAAGCGGATATCGACAGCCAGTTCGAATCGACGGTCAAGCGCGCGTTGGAGCCGTGGATCGAACCTGAGGAAGAGAGCGGCAAGAGTCTGGACGACGCCTACAAGAACTTCCGTACCATGCTGGTTTGCCTGTGGGTGTTCAGTAACCTGCTCGTGTCGCTGCTGATCACCAGCACCGGTGTCGATAAGATGTGTCTGACTGTGAGTTTCCGCTCTTGATTTTTTTGGGTTATCGATTGCTGACTTGATGGTTCACAGAACACCTCCACCACCCGCACGTCGTGGTATTTCGAAGTCATTCTCTGGATCACGGCGGGTCTCTCGCTGTTCCGCTTTATCGGATCGCTTTACTTCCTCGGCCGCTCCGGTATCCTCTGCTGCGTGTCTCGTCGCTGATTTACCTGCGAGGTTCGTTCTCAGGCAGCGTCATCCGTCGATCGTTTGTCCTCATCAATACGGGTGTGTGATGGCGTGAAGACGGAAGCAATTATGATCCTATAATGTCGCGTTTTCCAGCGCGTCGCCTTGCATTAGGATGTATATTTACTGGACTTTCTTCAAGTGTTGATCATTCTTCCATTCTGTTCGATTCTCATGCAATGACAATAATAGAGCGATTTTTTCTTTTCGAGTGAGAGGTGTGGGGTGATTGATTTGGATAGCATTTATTTAGATAGTTGAAATAGAGCTTATGACTGATACTGGTATCCTGGTAGATTGCCATACGCGCACATTAGAAGTATCCAACCAGCGAAGAAAAGATAAGATAAAACATGAAACTTCATCCAGCTCCCCTACAAACAGCATTATTGATGCATCAGGCCTGAACACCAGTCCACTTCCACCAGAGAGCCATTGGAAACAGCTGTCCTCGCCTAATCCCAGACAACAACACCACCTCGACCCTCCCTAATACTCCACGAACTCCTCCGCTTCTTCAAGCTCATATTCCGCGTCCATCTCACCCACCACCTCAGCAGCAGGATCATCCTCCTTCTCATCCGCAACCATATCATCCTCATCCGCCAAACCATGAATCTCACCCAACTGCCCAGCAACGCCCACCGCCATAGCCCTAAATCCCTCCAACATCTTCTCCTCCGCATCCAAAATCTTATCAGGTAATTCGACGGTCAACCCAACCGCCAACGCTTCATTCACATTCGAGGCCAACGTATTCAACCTGGCGATATGAGCGATCATCTCCGAGTGCATCTCGTCGAACTTGTCCTGCAGCGCTGCGAGACAGGCCGCTGCTGACTGGATCTTCGCTGCTATGGGGCAAGCACTGGCGCTCGGTGTCTGCTTGATCTTCGGGTTTTTGGGCTTCGAGTTTCTGAGTTGCGGAGCATTGCGCTTGGGGGTGGAGTTTGCCCTTGTGGTTCGGGGGCGGCCGCGGGGTTCCTTTGCGGCGGTGCGGGATTTCTTGGGAGCCATCAGTTCGAGGCGGTGGTTGTTTTGAGGTGGGTGGTGGTTGCGTGGAGGGTTGGTTGAGTATGGAGTGGTGAGGATGGATTTGATGGTTCTGGGTTGAATGGTAGTTGGGGTCAGTGAGGAGGTTGGGGGTGGAGACGGGGAGAAAGAGAGGGTAAGTGCTTATTTATATCTTCATATCTTCGAAAAAGCTGACGGGACGGGCGTTTGTAGAAACGGTGCAGAGTGAATGAATGTCCTGGATAGTAGGCGGGAGTTGCACTGGACTTAGAGCTATGTTTAGAAGTCGTGCCTCAGGAATTATGATTGAGTGAAGGGATATTGCAGTGTGAATATCGACAAGAAGGCTACAGGTTGATTTTGGCTGCCTGATACTGTTTGTTAGTTTGATTTGGTCATACATTGTTGAAGTTAATAGGAGCGCTGATACCACTCCGGCATTGCTCTGCCATACATGCTTGATTTATCGCAGAAAAGCAACACCCAGTCAACCATAATCACAGACTGCGTAAGGAAGCCTTCTGACAGACGTACCCCATGGATGAAAGCATCTCCAACTGCACGATTCGTAATCCCATCCTCATCCACCTAATGGTGGACATCATCCAACGCTTCTAACTCCTTCTTGACCATAGCACATCCCTCCTCATCATCTTTATGCGCATCAAGCAAAGCATAGACAGCAGCCCGATAAGCCTTCCACACAGCATTGTAGGTCTTCGGCGAGATCTCGGTATTCGCCATCTTCAAATCCTTACACAGCCGCTCCAGCTTGGCTCTCTGACGCTTGATATCCCTGGTCAACTGGTCCAGACTGGTCACCAGTTCCTTGGTCTCCAGAGCGAGATTTTCAAGCTTGAGATGAATGTGCTGAATCTGGGTCTGATGAGCGGCCTGCTCGCCGTATTCCTGCTTCTGCGCAGTGTCGCCGGCTTTCAGGATCTCGCGGGCGGCGGCGACCCAGGAGCGAGCTGCGGTTTGGCTGACATGACCCTGCGCTTTTTCATTCACGTGGGAGCCTGATCTGAGGTTGTCCCCGGTGCTTTCGGGAACCACCGCCTGAGCATGTTGATTGGAAGCTGGGTTGGCAGATGGGTAAGGCGCTGACAGGTGCTTGTGCGCGTTTTTCGGGGGAGGCCGGGCTACAGGCATTTTTGGGTTGATTGTACTTGAGATGCAAGTCTTGGATAATAAGGTATCTCGCGAAGGAGGGTAGTCAAAGAGAAATAGGTGAAATTGGGTGGATGAGGTTAGTGGTGTGATGGCTCGGAAAATGAGTCTCAAGGTTGAAGGTAACACGGCGAGAAGGAAGGTAAACAAGAAGTTGAACACCGAGGAAAAGATTAGCTGACATGGACAGTTAGGAGTGAATAGATTTGGGACGTGGCATGTCCAGCTTGAGTACTGTTCCAGTGGCCACTATCCTGGAGGAGTGAATATCATACTGACTTCATAAGTTAACATCCTATAGTCGGGCGTACTTTCTGCCTGCTTTTGTCCATATTAGTGAGATTACTTGCTGATACCGGCCAATTCTCAGTTATGGGATGACTGTTGTACCTGTCTAGAGTGTTTAAGATAGTCCATCGAAGCATCATTCTTGCATCCGATGGCCCTCACCAGGCCATCTGCCCACATTGAAGGACACATCAGCTAGGACTGTTCCTACATCGGATGAGATCCGCGGCTAGCAGGTACTATATGCTATAACTTCGGCATAGAAATCACAATTCAGCTGCACTTCTTTGGGGAGAATATCATGCCAAGAGCCAAGCTGGATGCCATCGGGGGGCATTAACCCGCCATGAGCGGGATTCGGGCAGGGATACCCCGCGTTTCCCCACGAAAACATCCCCCGCGCCTCGGTAAGAATTGAGTGTCCACTTCAGCTTCCGATCTGCTCTGGCTCTTATAATTTGGACTGAAGAATTTTCTTCTCTTCTCTTAATCTGAAATACAAAGAAGGTGCGTTGTGGCGGAAGATGCCGTCGTACTTGGGATTGGTTGCTCCGGTGCTCTGGGGCAGTTTAGTCCTGACCCCCCTAGTCAATGCTCAAAGGTACAGCCAATGGCGCCAATTACACACCACAAAGATGAACTAATCCTGCAGTAGTGAGACGATCGTACGCCCTACACGTTACCGGACCAATGCTGGTTTTCGGGATTATACCAGCCACGCGCAATCCTCCTGCTTTACCCTCGACCAGCAGAGTCCGTTGGTCACATTAGACTACGGCACCGAGGCTGCGGGATTTCCATTCTTCGATGTTGACAGCATCACTTCTGCTGTTCAAATCGAGGCAAAGTACAGTGAGCCGTACACTGGATTGAGTGAACCCTTTGGAGATGGTCCGTTTGACTTCGCCAATGGCCTCTCCAACACTTTCCGCGTCGAGACGTTCAACGTCACTTCTACCGGGCGCGTCGAGTCCCCCTTCATCCAAGGAGGCCAACGCTGGCAATATCTAAAGCTTCTCACAAACGGTACGATTCGCATCTGCGGGGCTGGATTACGATCCTTGAACGATCGGACTGCCGTGGACCAGCTGCCGGGGTATTTCGAGTCGTCGAACAGCTTGTATAATGAAATCTGGGCTCTGGGTGCCCGGACGGTGCAACAAGCATGCATTGCAGCCGGTGCAGCACCCTCCACATGGGAAATCGCCGAGGATGGAGTGTATCTGCGAGGCCAGCAACCTGCCCAATCGGTCAAGGGAGCCTCGTTCGACAACTACACCTTGGCGTTCGATACCAAGATCATCCGGGGCGGTACCGGCTGGAAGGTCGTCGCTGGAGTGGCGGGTTACGGCGCCTACTTCGTCCTGACCAGCGAATATCCCCAAGAGTCAACCTTTGTCAACGTCAACAAGACGGTGGTGCCGCCCAACTCCCTGGCGGTGGGCTATGGCTGGAATCTGGTCAACCAGATTTCTCTCACCTCAGGCAAAGTCAACTACTACCCCATCCCATTCGACGTCAAAGAGGATGAATGGTACCGGATTTTCACCTTTATCAATGCCACCGGCTATGGGGTGACAGTCAATGAAACCGAGATCTTTGTCCCCTTGGCTACTCTGCAGACCCCAACGGGCTCAATCGGCGGTTCGGGCAGTCTGACGGGCGGCACTTGGGGCTTTGGCCCGTACCAGGACCAGGTGGCACTGGTGAAGGATGTCGAGGTGCATGCTCAGAATGGCACCTTACTCTACCACAACTCGATGACATCGGACTCAGTGCTGGAAGAATATGGTGTCTTGCCCAACACCCACTCGATTTGTCTGGACGGTGCTAAGCGCGACCGACTCGTGTGGTCGGGCGATTTCTTCCCTACCCATCGGATCGTCCAGACCAGTACAGGTCGCGATGACTTTATCTCGGGCACTCTGGAGTATTTGATCGATCGCCAGGCAACTAGTTCCTCGGTATATGACGGGCTCTTCAGCATGTCCCCGCAAATGGGACAGTCTGCCAAGTACACCGATGTATACAGTTCCTTTGGTTTGCTCGACTACCAGTTCTTCACCCTGGCAGCCGTGGCTGGATACTACAAACACTCCGACGACCGTGCCTTCATCCAAAAGTATTGGTCACAGATTGAAAGGGGCGTGGAAGCGGTTGTGCAGCTCATCGACGAGCAAACTGGCCTTGCCGTGACTGGCAACATCGGGGCATTTTTCACCGGATCAAGCAATGGCACTGCCCCGTCGGCTTTGCTCGCGTATACTCTGGCTGAAATGGCCAATCTTGCTGCTGCTGTGAATGCGACCGACTCAGCTAAGTCGTGGACACACCATGCCGAGTCTATCAAAGAGGCTGTCAATCAGCAGCTCTGGAACCCGCAACTGGGGACGTACGGCGTCGACATCAACACTCTGGACGAACAGGCCATTGCAGGCAGCGCGTGGGTGATCCTGTCTGGAATCGCAAATGTGACCCAGACCCAATCTACGATTGCCGCTCTATCATCGCTCCGCCTCGGAATCGGTTACAAGAGCTCGACATCGACCGCCAATTCTTCGAGCACCAACCTTGCTCCGTTCCTGTCGGGATTCCTGCTCGAGGCGCTTTTCCAAGCCAGTCGCGACAGCGCGAAAGCATCGGCCGAACGGACCACTGCCATTAGCGTGTTATTGGATCAGCTGTGGGCGGCAATGGTCACCGAGGATCAGTACTACACAGGAACAGCGTGGGAATACCTCTACCCCGACGGCCGCCCCGGTCTGGACTTATATACCTCGCATGCCCATCCTTGGGGCGGCGCTCCTACGTTTGTCTTTTCGGAGTATGTTCTTGGGGTTCAACCCACGTCTCCCGGGTTCGCTACCTGGACTTTCCAGCCGGCAATCCTGGATGTGAATGTTTCGTGGGCTCGAGGCCGCGTACCCACTCCGCGAGGATCGATCCAGGCCAGCTGGCGGTTGAGCGGTTCCAACAAGAAGAGTCTGCAGCTGCAGGTTTGTGGGCCGAAGCAGACCAAGGGTGTCATTAGCTTGCCGTTTGCCGTCAAGTCATACACGGTGGATGGGAAGACAGAAGCCAACAAGAGCCAGGTTGAAATTGCGGTCAGCAGTGGATCCTGCGCTGATGTTCGTGTGTCCTTACAATAGACTATTCGACCCATGTACATGCGATATGGCGAGGTTGGTCAGCATGACTGTACATACTCGGGATCTCGGAATGATAGAGAAAGATTAAATGAAGCCTAATGCCTAGAAATGAGAAACTGTAGATAAGAACTAACCTGCAGATCTTCTGAACGTGGGCCATCGTATCAATCATGAGCAATCGCCTGACAAGGACGGCTTGAGAGAAGTGTATCGCAGCTGCCATAAATCCTGATTTGACGCCTGATATTTTGGTTCTTTCCCTCAATTATCTCGCGTCTCACCAATTCCGTTAGTGTCGACACTCTATCATACCTTTTTACCAGCAAACAAACATTTTAGCTTCATGGTGCCTTCATATAAAACATCTGGCCTATCTATGACGCTCTGAAGCTAATCCTTGCGTGCCAACATTCTTTGGCCTGGCCGCCACGCTTACCAGTGGCGTTACCAGCGTCACCATGTTCATTCTTGTACTGTGCTTCGAAAGTGTACCGTACGTTTCACTTCATCGCACTCGATTGTTTGTCTTCGACCATCCAATTGACTGATCATAATCAAAGGCCTGTTTCGCCATCATCTTCACCCTCTCACTTCGCAGTCTTGGCCAACACACCAAGCGCGGTGGTAGTATGCTGGTTGTCCGCTATATCCGGGGGCGCCACTGTGCACCCTACGACTGGTGCAGTGGCCACACACACGGAAAGCAAAAGACCTGAACGTTATGGGAGAACAGTCGACTCCGGAAGTAAAGGGAGTGGGGGAGGAACGTGATGGAGATGTCAAGGCTCAGGCAGAGACAGTCGAGGGAGTTGCCTAGTCTGGCATGTTTCTGGGCCAGGAGTGAATAGGTAATTCACCATAAAACAAAATCATAACACCGGTGGGGAATCCAGCCTGGTTTAATGTGTTGTTATTTAAGCGACTTCCATTCACTTACACAAACACACACCGTGATTCGAATTTCACACTGTCGAGAAGTAGGCTTAAATAACCATACCCGGAACGTTGTTGACTTGTTCTTCCTGCTTCATCCCTCCACTCTCGCACATCTTTAAGCAGTCATTCTTCATCATCCATCTCCATCACGCCTCGAAACCCAAAGACCCTTACCTTCTCTGCCAACTCTCCTCCAGCGACCTCCAACTCCTCCATGTCAACCCCAGCAGTCGACGTTTCCTTCTCTCGCCTTCCCACCGAGCTCCGCCTCATGATCTGGGAGGCTGCTCTACCTGACACGACCGGAAAGCATCTGTACTTCTGGAGGAATCATGTCTGGAGAAAGCCACGCTGGAAGCTACAAACCGACCCCACAACTAATCAAGAATATGTCAAGTTTGAGTTTGACTCGCGTTCATTCGGTTATCTTGAAGTCGAAGTGCCGCCATTCCTGGTGAACCGCGAAGCTCACGCGGTGGCCTTGCGCTGGATTGAAAAGCAGCCCAAAATCGAAATTCGTTTCAACACCGCCACCATGTCCTTCTCTTTCATTCGCCTCTTTGACCCCAATCACGACGCGCTCTATCTCTCGTCCCAGGACTACCTAGATCTTCCATCTGAGATATACGAAGGATCTGATGCGCCAGGCCACCTGGAACTTGGAAACAGAATCCATCATATCGAATCCTTTTCGCATATTGCAGTCCCCAAAGCCGAAGTTTTCTCTGAGAAATTCAATTTTTTGGATTCTGTAATCGATATCGGCGGGAGTTCATGTTGTAGACAGTTTTCTGTCGTTGTGAATGAGTTGTCGACTTCGCAACCATTGACAAAGGATATGAACCTGCATGAAAGGTGGGAGTTGACGGAATTACAAGACTCGCCGCTACTTTTTTGGGACCCCGACAACGACACATGGATACTCACAAGATCTGCCGCCCATGAGAATCTCAATCAAGATCTACTTAGAGCACGGGAATGTTTAATCTCGTTCATGAGAAGTGAAATGCCCCCCTGGGAACTCGAGGAGTGGAATAGGATCCATAAACATCGCCTCCTCATAAAGCCTGTCCTTGCCGTCAAGAGATGAGGGGATTGCTTTCGGCAGGTTGCATGATGCTTTCGATCTTGCTCTCTGCATAAGACCGATGCTGTCCCATACGTCTGGTCAATGCCAACATGTCCCCCAGAGGTAATGGAATAGTTGTATTTGATTGTTTAAATGCGCTCACAATCATATGGCGTTTTTAATTGCATACGTATTTCGCAGAGAAGAGTATTCTCTGGAGGAGCTCAAATCTGTTATCCAATTCGCCCGATCGAGAATGCATGAAGAATGATGGGCAGAGAGATGTAAGAGCTACCCAGCACGGTCCAGTAGACGGTATCAAGGTAACATGACTACCACATCTCTACACAACACAGCAGATATCCAACCAAACCACACAATCCACATTTCAGTAGTAGACAAGAGTTAACAAGGGGTATATAGCAAGCCCAAACCCACCGACCAAACCACCCAACTCTCATAACCCCGGCACCTCCAGCCCCAAATTTACCCCCAGAAACCCCCAGACCGAAACCTATTCCGTCCCCCCACCCTCCTGCCCCAGAACCTCCAACAACTGCTGCGCCGTCAAATGATCGCCGATACTCTCCATGCGATGCACAAACACACACCTACCCTTACGAAACACCCACTCGCCCCCATTCAAATTCCACGGGCCACCGCGAAACGCCCTGATCAACCCCCCCGTCCGAAACATCTGCTTCAGCGTACGGCCGAGGGCCCTGAGAAACGAGACCTCCGTGTACGAAGGCGGACGCGTGATGCCCGTGACGTTGCGCTTCATGTGCAGCTTGGAGTAGAGCTTGCCGGTGGGGTCGGTGTAGACGGGGAGTGTGGCCGCCGTCTCGGCGACGTAGGGCACGATGCGCGCGGGGTCGCCGCAGCCGATGATGATTACCTGCGACGGACCTGCCGTAACCGGGAGGGTGTTGAGGATGGAGTCTGTGAGATGGTTGGAGACGGTGCGGACGTAGTCTTGGTCGTAGATACAGAAGAAGTGTCGGACTTTGTATTTTCGGTGTTTCGTTAGGATAAGGTTGAGGGAGCGGGGGGTGTAGGGCGGGAGGTATACGCACTGAAAATCACCAGCGTCGTGATGTTTGAGCCCTTGCCTGCTATCAGGTCCCCGAAGCGGATCGTATTCCCCACTGAGGACTGTAGCTCGATCTCGTAGGCTTCGTATAGATCCTCTCCGTCGGTTGTCTCCTTGGGACTTGGATTCGGGATGATGTGCTCGGTGGACATGGTCGCATGTTTTTGTGGTGATGGTGGTTGTTCTTGTTCTTGTTGACAATTTGCTGGGGTCACGGTGGGCAGGCAGGGTTGTTGTTATACTGGATTCTTGGCTTTGTCGATTTCTCTCTGTCAATGATAGTGGCGTGGGGAAATGTCTCCGCTGCGTGGGGTATAAGACATGGGACAATGAGCTTGGCTTCGAGTCGTGATGTCATCGCCGTTGGTTTCTGGAGAGATCCGTGGTTAGACTGAGGAAGCCCCTTCGTTCTAGCCATTGAGAGCTCTCCGAGCATGATCCAGGCCTTTGTTCGCCTCCAGGCACTTGCAGCTATTGAATTTGAAATGATTACAAAGAAGGGCGGACTCCCGCATATGGTCGTTGAGACGATGCTTTATTACTGTCGGACTTTCTCGGCTTTGCATTGATAAGCGATTTGAAATTGTATCTCAGGGCCTATAAGCGATAGATCGTGATTTATTAGAGGTTTCTTTCATCGTCCCCTGAGATTACACATCTCCTGAGATTACTTGAAAAGATCTTTTATGTCTTACGGTAAAATAGTGCATTGCTCCTCTAAGGGGAGATAGACGACAAACGGTCCATTTGCCGAGCCCTAACCGCATCCTCAAGGGGCAAATACTGGAGGCAGGGATTTTCTCGGCTTTTCCGGGCTGCGACGAAGGATTTAAACTTGGAAAGAACATGGTACAATCATGATGATCGGGTAACCCGACTCTTTCGGATTCAGCTACCGCCACCGAGAACCTGGATCAAATCTCGGAACATCAACAGGCTGTACAGAACCCAAAGAACACAAAGAGATTTAGATTGCCCTCCAGGTGCAGAGCTGAAGCAATTCCCATCCGTCAAAGAGAGCCCTGATCCCTGTCCTTACCCCTAGCCTGAAACCCCAGGAAACCGCAACCTATTCGAGGCCCAACAGCCCACCGAAAAACGCTGTATCTGTATGTACACGCATGGATAACTCTCTGCCTTGCACAGACAGCCTAACTCGACCAAGTCCCGCATAGCGCAGCGGAATGTCTACGCCATGTACTCGTGGTGCTCCTCGGTCTGCTTATCATCCAGCTGTAAGCGCCCACCACCATTCTCAGGGAGGGCGAGTTCCGGATATCGTTTCCAGAGCTCCCGGGCTGCTTCGACTGGATATAGGATTTTGCGACAGTCGAGGAATAGGTTTTTGACAGCCTACAGGTGGGGACTCTATATCTCGAGGAAGAGGAAGTAGATCCGTAATAGACATCCCGCGGACTGCATATAGCCAAGAAAATTGAGGTTGGTGAGGTGACACCACCTGTTACTACCATACAAATTGCCATCCCGATGAAGGGAAAAATCAGTAGTTTGTGATATCCCCTCTAGTCAACGGTCAGGGCGCCGAAAGGACTGTTCAGAATTTTTATTCGTTCACCTCTCATCAGACTGACCGTAAGCAAGGTATGGGAGTGGGAAAGAGGAGGTTGAAAAGACACTGGAGCTCCCGATGTAAAAAGGACTGCCGGCAATATGCGCCGGTGGAGCGAATTACCGCATCAGGAAGGTCTTCCACCGCACACAACCGCCCCATGCGAGCAAACGACGATGTATAAGTATCTCACCACCGGTGCCTGACAGACGTCACAAAACATCGTATATCATCATAACACTTCGTCGCCATCAGCTTCCAAATCCCACCACAATCATGTCGAACACGATCACCGTGACCCTACCCCAGCTAGCGAAGATGATCGACCACTCCCTCCTACACCCAACGATGACAGATGCCGACATCCTAGCCGGCCTGAAGATCGCCCGCGACAACCACGTGGCAACTGCCTGCGTCAAGCCCTACCTCATTCCGCTAGCAAAGGAAGAGCTCGCCGGCTCGGACGTCCTAGTCTGCCCAGTCATCGGCTTCCCGCACGGCAACAGCACCACGGAAATCAAGGTCCTTGAAGCCACTGCTGCAGTGAAGGCGGGCGGAAATGAGATCGATATGGTCGTCAACGTCGGCAAGGTCCTCAGCGGGGACTGGGAGTACGTCACCGAGGAGATCAGGCAGATCAACGAAGCCGTAACCGCCAACGGCGCGATCCTCAAAGTCATCTTTGAGAATGATTACCTGCAAGCCGAGCATATTGCCCGGCTGTGTGAGGTCTGCACGCAGCTCGATGTTGCCTTTGTCAAGACCTCGACAGGCTATGGGTTTGTCAAGCAGAGCGATGGCTCGTACAATTACAAGGGTGCGACCGCTAAGGATCTCAAGCTGATGAGGGAGAAGAGTGGCGCGAAGGTACAGATCAAGGCGGCGGGAGGCGTGAGAACATTGGACGATCTGCTGCATGTGATGAGCCTAGGCGTCACTCGCATCGGTGCCACGGCGACGGTGGCGATTCTCGAGGAGGCGAAGAAGCGTGGTATTGGCAATGAGCCCGTCGAAGTTGCTTTCAAGCCCATGGTCGAGGAGGGAAGCACAGGTGGCTACTAGGAGTTTGTTATGGCCTTTCTTCCTTCATGTGTTATAGGTGCAAGGTGATTCGCGGGTAGTCTTCATGTCGCTATGGGTGTTTAACTTCTTCGCCAGCGAATGCATCATTCTCAAGATCCCACATCCATGTCTGCTCCAAGATAGGGAAACCGTCTAAAGTTGGCGGCCACAGAAACGGGTTCTCTGCGGTTTCTTCGGCCCCTCCCTCAGGTTGGGGTGCATAAGATAGCAATGCTGTCTAAGACGTCAGTTCAGTAGTCTGCTAGATGAATCAATAATATAACCTTGATCAAAATCATGTAGTGCGTCTGTTAGCGCAGGATCGGGAGTAAAATGGAAGGTGGCGAAATTCGATGCAATGTCGACAGTAGGATGATCAGGTTGTATAATGTCGCCTGATACAGTACCCGGAGATGTGCCGCTCTTAGAGAGAGCTTGTGGTTCATTCCCTGAAGCATAACTGAACGATTCCGTCGTGGCGCTTGACAGCGAGGTCTCCGCACGCTTACCCTTACCTAGCATGACATCTAACTCTTTCTGAATTACTAGCTGGGTCAGTCGTTGAAGAATGTCTACTCCTTGCTCTGCCACCACCGATCGTGACCTCAAATCCTCCAGAGTCTCCATCGCCCTCTGGAGTCCTACTTTGGAGATGCTGGACTGCGGATTCAACGGATCCATGCTACACAGAATACCCAGGGTGATCCCGGCAGTGAAAGTGTGTATACTGACGAATGTCACCGCGTAGGTTTCGGCGACAAGTTTGACCACTGGACTCGACTGGATAGAAGACATTCTAAGAGCGGCAGCGCGGCATGCCTCTAGTGACGAGGCGAAAGAGTTGGGCGTAGACGAGTCTGCTCGTCCGGAGTTGTCTGGGAGAACCCCGGCCTCGTTCGTATTTCGCATTCTGTAGGAGAGAAGTGGGCGGTGTGTAAGAATCATGGCATTTTCAAATGCGAGCATCAAAGCCAGGGCCTGGAGTTGATAGATATGGTTCTGAAAGCGAGGCCCCGAAGCGCCAATGTCACAATCAATTTCTTCCGGACTCGAGTAATTGGCTTGGCCAGCAACATGGTCCCATTGCAGATCAAGAGGGACTTCAGTTCGCCATTGTTGTAAGCGACCATTGTATTTGGCCACTGCTCGTAGAGTGTCTTGCAAGTCCAATCGCGATCGCGAGAATGTCTCGTCTTCTGATGGCGAAGACTTAGTGCGATAAAGCTCGTTTAAGGCTGCTTTCGTTATCACGGACAATTTAGACATGAAGTATTTGTAGGACAATAACGTTGTCTGACACGCTAGAGGTTCGTCAAATGTGCTCGGAGATTGAACGACATGTAACTTCGCTGATGGATCCAAGGGCTCTACATCACAATCGGCATCCCGAATACTGTGAGGATAGCCGTACACTACGGCTGAAAAGGTCTCAATTTCGTAGATCGCCCACCAACACCGCTTCCGTGTTTCATACTGCTGGCGGAAATGAGGTGATCCCGGAAGCCTCAGCCGGTGATGCAAGTGCAACGCCTGGGCGATTCGAAGTCCACAGCCGCATACAGGCCATGCCAGGCGAGGGGAGCCATGATACAAGTAATAGGTTCCGAGCAGCACGCAGGTCTGCGCTGCTTCGAGTGAGCCGAGCGACATGACATCCAAGAGCTTGGCTTTTACCGTTGACAAGATACGATCTTTCAGGCTTGAGTCCACGCCGTGTTTGACCAACAGTGCTTGCCGGTAGGGGCCGACGTAATGAAGTCCGATGGCAATCACCACTAGAAATGTGCTCAAGAATGCAGCGTTCGAGGAATGATCTGCTGCTCGGCCAGGTTGGCGTTGATAGAGCTTCGGCCATCGCCGACGGAATTCGTCTTGTTGGAAAATTAGCATGAACCAGTGCACTCGGTCAAAATAAGTGTCGACAAGCAAGCTGGCGGCATCAAACGGGGGCATCAAAGAGAGTAGCTCCGTGGTAGGCAAGGACAGAAAACCGTGGAGATATTGTCGCGTTGATGAAGGAGTATCTCTGCCTAGTGAGGAACGCGAGAGACCGCCTTGGGCGTCCGTAGCCAACGGACTCTCCTGCCGTACATAACTTCCTGGAAGAGCAGTTGTTGTGCGATCTTGTGGCACATTCGTGTGGTGCAAGTGAAATGCCTATAAAGTTGAGCCGTCTAGGCGCGTATCGAACCATACAAGGACTTACCCCATCCACCAAAGATAGCATAGAGCTTGATTTCCAAGAGTCCTCGTGCTCGTTTACCCTTGCAGGCTCAGATACCTGATCAGGATGTTGAGCGGTATCGTATATGACTTTCTGGTGGGGCTGGGCTGCCTCATCTTGTTGTTGCCGTCTGCGCAGAGAAGGCGCAGCTGTGGGCTGGTAAGGCCTCCACCGCGTGGTCGACCCCGGCAAGCAGCGAGCTCCAGCCCTGATGCAAAGAGTGCAGGGCCGATGAGTATCGCACTTGCAAGCCCATTAATATATAGCCCAGAAATGGGGATTTCCCGACCGTGCGCTTACCTTCAACTTCTGGCGTCGACAGCGCTGGCACGCGCTGAGGACTTTGTTGCTGGAGGCCTGCATTGAGTGGATCTCGACTGCCCTCTAAATTGTATCGCTATAAGTGAGCGATAATGTCCTGTTGTCAAGGTGGGTATGATTGCATAGTGAGTGGTGTGTTAATGTAGCGCAGAACCCGTGGACATGAACCTGGAGTCGCGAAAAGAGTAGTTCTGGATTCGGCCAGTCGGCCACCGGATGACCTTCCCAATACAGTGTAATGTCATCTTTATGCCGCTGACTCAGAATCCACTTTTATGCATGAGTCAACTTGTTTGGAGGAGCAACTCTGGAAACTCTTGAACAATCTCGTAACTGTACAAGGTATTATAGGACTAAGTGTCCTCAAATCCGAAAACAGCAGCACATACATAACCGACCATAAACATTCCACAGCCCACGACACCTAAGCCAGACGCTGCTCGCGAACCCACTGCGATGCAGCCTCCTCCCATCGCAAGACACGAGCGCCGCGCGTCGACAGACGGCGTTCAACCTCACGCTCGATCTCAGTCGCAGACTTCCCATCTGAGTCGTAGGTAGAGTGTGCCCCAGAGAGAAGGGTGACGCGAAAGCCCGCCGCCAACGCCCCCTTGCACGTTGCATCTACGCACATTTCACTCTGGATCCCGAGGGCCACGATCTCGTTGATTTCGGCATTGCGGAGTCGAGACGAAAGCGTAGGATTGGACTCGAACGTGTTACCTGTAATTTCCGCATTCTGAATGTTAACAATCCCTCTGAATGGGTCCAAGTTCATTCACGACTGACCGGTCTTCTTCGCGACCACAACCTCCTCCTCCACATCGACGCGCGGAGAGAACACAAGCTCCCACGGCTCGCTGCCCCGCAACAGTGGCCCACGCTCAGGTGTCTCCTCGTGCTGGATAAAGTAGATAACCCATGGGGACGGCTGGTCCTTCTCGCGATAGGAATCGATGACCGACCGGACGGCTTTGAGGGTCCCCTCGGCGGACGCGATCACGCGGTCAGCATGCGGGACTCGGGTTTGGGAGTCAACAGCGATGCCTTTTTGGATGTCAATGACGAAGAGAGCTTTGCGAGGAGCCATAACTTTGTCGACTGATATTTTCGTTGGGGATGGTGGTTGTTGGGCAAGGGGAGGCGGAGGGAAACCGCGGGGCAGCTCACCGGTATTAGTATTACCACCATGATCGGCACTAAACATGGCGGGGTCATCGGACATGGTATGACTCCCTGCATCGGAACTTATCATTTGCCCCGAGTCTTGTGCAATAATGTCTTCATTCCGCTTCTTGTGTAAGACCGCCAAGGTTGCAGTTGCGAATAGAAATATAAGACTCCGCTGGCTAACCCCGACAGAGCTCAGGGCGTCAGTCCAATGCCTCCGTGTGTATAAATAAGGTATAGTGAGCAACAATCTTGTCTTGATTTTCGTCTCATGTCTCTGTCATCTGAGTGAAATTGTCAATAGGTGCTACTAAAAGTTCGCACGATGAACAGAAGAGGGACTCAAATTCAGGACCATGATACTCCATGGAGGCAAAAGCAATGCATCTTGGATCGTCTAAGATCGAAGTCCATCAGTTCCACATGGAAGCCCGCGGCTTGGCACCGATTCAGCGCGCAAGTCTGGAGTCACAGAAGGTCTACTTCCCTGCCTAACACGGCGTTGTGACGAGGGCTCCCCGAAGCAGAGCACACTTTAAGCGACAATGGTATCGATCATTGTTCATTGTATGTCTTCCTCGTGGCAATGTGTTGCACGACCTCACAATCATATAAGGAGATTGTTTGCGATGAGGGAAGTTTCCATGCGTGGGAAGGCTAGCAAGGACGCACTACCTTCGCCATGCCCTCGCTGGCCTCGAGCTTCCAATGTCTGAAGACAGTCCGCCCGGGGCAAACTTTGCCAGGATATCACCCGTGCCCGAATGCTGGGATTTTATTTGTTCGTGTGCGCAACTATGCGTGTGACAGCAGGAGGGACACCAGAGGGAGTCGCGCCATCGACTTCAAAGAGCCAGCGGTCAGCTTTGGTACATAAAAGAGGGATATGTGATATGTTCTTATGCTTATCCCAAAGCCGTGGGACATTCCAAAGGATCTTGGGAGGTTGCCGGTGGCATGCGACAAATTCGTGAAAACAGATAAATTACGACGCAGTTCACACAAAAGCTCAGTCCAGGACAGATATGAATTTTGAACTTGCATTAGACTGAACTTCGGGATTTCACACCGATGCTCGAATTGACTGTACAGTACAAACCGTGGCGAAGCCAAAGTCTCCAAGTTTGGGCTGTCAGGGACCATTACCCCGCATCGCCTAATGTGGCTTAGTGCATGTAGGCACAATTAGAGCTCAACAATAGCAACCTTTGAATCAGAGCACAAGTCTTATGGCAAGCATCTTTGCCATGGTACCTAAAAGAAAACTTTGAGGTATGGGTGCTCTTAACCTCCCTTCAGCTACTAATCGAAAAAATGGTTGCAAAAGATATCTCTACGCACCCGGTAAAAAAAAACCAGGAACATTGTTGAGCAAGGGGGGAAAATCGCACCACATTGCTCTTATCTAATATAGTATAGAAGTAGAATTCGGACATTAGCAACCGACGAGAAAGCTATCATGAGACACGATGCAAATCGCGATGGCATGCCAAGCGGATCCATCGTCTTCAGTATCCCGCAAGGAAGTATATCCAAAAGGTCGGAAAATCCTTGTTTCCACAATCAGGATCAAAGCCACGAGAACAAGATAATTGCAATGTTTAGATGTGGCGACGGTACACAGCACAAGGAAAGCTATTCATTATTGGCTCAAATACAGCTGTTGTGCTCCAATTCTAAAGTTGAAGGTATTATCATCCACGTCATAATGACTCCAGGACCTCCTGCTACCAAAACACCCAATAACCACTTCATATGTAAACACACAATCTCCTGGCTATGCGCATAAACCAACTCACCTCAGCAATCAATCATCTCAGCAATCAACTCCTCTCATAAGAACAATTCAACTAATCTCAGCATAGTCAAGATGTCCCCAAGCACCCAACCACCAACCATAATCTCTGCATCACAAACCCCAGAAGAAGAGGTATAGTCCCACCGCGCATCCACCGACCACAAACCCCATACCCAGCAAGCATCTGCCCACCATAACCAAAACACTCATGACTAACCTAAGCCATCCCTCCCCCACAACGCAGCGCAACATCGCCCTCGCAAAAAACTACATGGCAATCGCGTACTCCCCCACCGAGAACAAAGGCGCCGAATCCGTGCGCCACCTATGCACGGAGGACAGCTGGTTCTGGAGCCCGTCGACATTCCCGGGCTGCGCGACGCCGATGGACTACGCGGACTCGCACGCGCAGGTGATGAAGTCCGTCAACGATCTGCACATCGTGCGATATGACCAGGCGTGGGCCAAGGACGGCCACGTCCTGCTCCGGTATACCGCTGAGGGGTCGCACTCCGGCGCGCCCTACAAGGGCATTGAGAAATCTGATCCCCCGAAGCGGGCGCGGTGGAGCGCCGCGGCGATTTTTGAGATCTCCGGTGGGAAGTTGAAGAGTTTCACTAAGGATTGGGATCAGAAGGTTATGCAGGTGGGTAGATTCCCTCCCGAGGCGTGATGGCTTGAGGCGTGGCGACGTGCTGATTCATAGGTAGATTCAACTGGGCTGGGCGCCCGTAAATGAGTCGGAGGATCCGCGGTGGAATGCACAGATGTTGGCGGATCCGGAGAAAGGACGCGAGGCGAAATAGAGGAGGGATGGCTGTATGAATCCGCTTGAAGTGTTGCGGATCTGTGGGGAGGTGGTAGCACGTTGATACAGTGCAGTGTCTTGGTGAGGATCAGGTGTGAGAGCAATTCAAGAGATCTTGTCTGCCAAATACATCGTGAAATAGTATGAGGCGAGCCGACCTATAAATCACATTGCAAGATTGTAAGACTCACATGATTGGAGATGTTCAGGATGAACGTAGCGTGGCTAATGTCATGGAAAGAGTTGCTTGCTTTGTGTGACATCCCCTGGCATGAAGAAGTAATTCCCGGATCAGCCATCGGACGGACTAGCACCACATATCCAGGGTTAGCAGAAAGGCGCCAAAAGAAACATGTTCCATCATGGCCAAAATTCGGGCATTGCTAAGCACATTCAAGTTGCGCATTGTATGCGAAAACAGTTGGCCCAATCTATTGAGTCTCTTGAGAAACTGCAGAAAGCTAAAGCGCCTCTAGGTGCATTGCGCGGCCGAAAACGAACAGTGGTTGGAGAAACAGCTTGACCACAAGCCATAAGACGGAGACTTGGGACTGCTAAAGAAGGGGCTTGCTAGACCAAGCCGTAGGCAAAATCAACTAGACGGCAAGCAAAACACTCCCCCCAAGTGATATAGATCAACTTGCAGGCTGATTAGTCGTGAACATGGAGCAAGGCTGTATCTGACAGTGTGGTTGTAAGAAAGAAGGGCTGCATCAAACGAGCTACCTACCAAAACCGATCTTTCGTCGGAATTAGCGAGGTTTGCTATTTCCATTGCTGTACCGCCACGAGATCGCCATAGGCAGAAGGTCTAGTTGCCACAGAGAGGAGCTGATGGGGCTTTGTTTGATTGATGACGATAACGAATGGAAGGTAGCTTCGCGCCAGCCATAACCTATGAGATGCATGAGGCGGTTCAGCATTTGGACAAATCATCATCCTGTTGCAGCCGGCAGACGTGTGCACTATTCATCTGCCCCAAAGAATGATGTTAACAACACTACGGCCTTCAAGATGCTCCAGAAGAAGTCTAACAGCATGAGCTATATTAAGGGTCCAGTCCCTCTCCACTATTTTAGCAGCTATGAACGTGCCATTGGCCCGGGAGAAAAAGGAGCATCCGTGACGTTGCCACTTCCCAGATCGAGGTTACATTGCATCGGAAATGTCATGGTTTGATGGTAGCCTAGCACAATGTGGGACGTCAAGTGTGGGCATTTGCGTAAGACATCGATCGACGGGATGATTCTCTGTCTGCATGACGTTGCTCAGCGCCTGCCTTGGGTCTCAATGGACGCCATTGAGTCGTCCTTGTCCCTTGTCATCGCGGATTCGTTCAAGGGTCAAATACCAGAGAGTCCACAAGAAGCAGGAACCGACTGAGGCAACACAAACTGGCTGGGGGACCATCTTAAGGATTAATGCTCGATCAGCGCCAGACACTGTCAGCTTACTGGTGGAGTGGCCTCTGCCCTTCGCCACATTGGCCAGGATCTCTCCCCCGAATGTTTCGAGCTCAGTGTATCAGTCATTTATGATTCTTCCATCTCACAATCAAGCCAAGTCGGCGACGTGGTGACGGAGTGAGCATGTGGATAGATTGTTTGCCAAGTCTCGTTGCTGAGACACGGCAAATCCTATCTCACGGGCGTCGCGCAGTCCAGACTCTGTAGGCCTTCTTGATTTTCCTCAGGTCTTGTTCCTCAGGCTATATTAGCCGAGAGTGATGATCATTTGAAGGGTCTTGTTTATAAATGACTCTGCTGCCTAAGCTAGTCCCTTTTCATGAAATGTGTTTGGCACTCTATCGTGTGTGACACAAGAGCTATTCCGATTTGGGGTGGATTGATTTTGTGGCATACTGGCAATTCTCTTGCGCTCAAGCCAAGAGTGTAGCAGCGAACAGTTACAAGTCAATCGAGCGAGCTTATTTCAAGCTTTGTTCACCGCTTCTAGCTTCGCAATGGTTGATCTTGTACTCCATATCATTGATCTAGTCTCGGATGGTCCATGGATCAGATAATAGAAATGATCACTGGGCCTCTTGCTTTCGTGTGGCCCCCACTAAGCTTCGACTGTGATGTTGAGACCGTTGCAGCGGGGAACGAGAGCGAGAAGGTTGCTCACTAACCTGCGTTTCACCATGAACTGAATGCCACACAATGCTACATGAATTGCATTTCACGACCGTTACGTATTATTCCATAGTGTCCGGAAATGTGTGTCGTCCAGCACGCGTCTCCTTGACCAAAGCGTTACTTTTGCGAATCCCATCAATCTGAATCTAGAGATGACTGCGCGGTTGTGGGGCCTTCATCTCTCCACTGAATTTCTCAGCGGGTCAGCCACTTTTACCCTTTTTGGTCGGGCGTCGGACGAGTTCCGAGCGGAACAAATGCTGTGGCTGCGATAGGCAGCAATGTTTGAATTGATTGAATCGGAGAACGGTCGGAATGAAGATATTCAGAAGTGGTCTTTGCTATAAGAGGGTTGAATCTCCCAAAAGCATGCGTGTTCATGTTGCAAGCAATGTTGAGATAGTGTAGTCGGAAAGGGGAACGATTGCGCGGTCAGTCGTACAGTAGACCCTCGGCCTCCGCGGGGTCGGGACGGTCCCTTATAGGGCTGGATACCCTTTCGCTCTCGTGGACTTGTTACATGGCTGCCTATTATTGCCAGTGGTCTCATTGGCAGTGCCCTGTTCTCGTCATCCCGCCCTTTCCACCCTCCGGCACCGTTCATAACTATATCATCACCCTGACCAAAGAGAAATATTACCTCGCTAGCTCGAGTCTTATTTTGATGCTGATATCCACCGAATAATTTCCATCACTCTTGTGTCTCACTGACCCCGTGTCGCTCGTTCACTGCTTAATACATCTTATATTATTTGTCCAATTTCCAATGCACCTTCGCTCACTTCTGGCCACCAGTATCTGGCTGGTCGGCTCTTTGGCCTCACCAGTCCCCGAGACAGGGGATGCTCTACACGAACAACTGTCTGACAGACCAACTCCCCGCCACTCCTTTCCCACAGTGACCGGACATGAGATCCGTCTACCGTGTCTCCCGCCCCATCTTGACGACAACAGCCAGTTACCAGACAATGAGACCTCCACGGCCTTTCTCGTACGTGAACCAGACCTATTTCATTCTTGACCCGTAAATCAGACACTAAAGCATACTCTAGTCCGTGCATCTCCGCACCGAGGCAAATGCTCTCCTCGTCAACAACGTCAGCGTCTTCCCCGCGGGGTATCCCATGCAGCTACCAGCCCAGAAGCACCACGCCACAGAAGACGGCGACGACATCGAGACCATGCAACTGACCTACGGCGTGGACATCGAATACCTCCCGCCGAAGGTGGACTCGCAAGTCAGCGACCTGTACTTCGTGGAAGTCAGATTCTACGATGCGACCGGTCGGCCGGCGACCTCGAACGTGGTCCATGTGCGGCTGTCGCGCGACTCAGCCGAGGACGACCTGACCATCTCGCAGATCATCGTCGAGACGTTCCCGGACTACCATGCATCGCACGGCCACGGCAACAAGGTCTGGCACGCGCAGTACTGGAAGATGCTGGCGAACAAGTACAAGACCTGGAGCAAGGAGCAGAGGAAAGGCCATCGCAAGAACTCGGAGGCTCAGCCGATGGCCGACGCCTTGTGCGGCGAGAAGCCTAGCACCGGCCCCCACTCCAAGGGGAAGTCCCCGTTCGAGCTGACGGGTCCGTCCATCAATTACTACGCGCATCATCATCACCGACCGAACCCGAATTTCTGGCGATTGATCGTTCCGGCTATGGTGCCTGCGTTGCTGGGCATACTGGCTGGGCTGGTGGTTTGTACGACCGGTGTTGTGGTCTGGAAGATCGTGGCTTGTGCTCTTGCGCGGTGCCGGGGGAAGCGGACGAAGAGATGTGCGCGGGGGGCGGGTTGTTGTCGGGGCTCAGGGACGGGGCTGTCGGAGAAGCAGCAGCTTATGGCGCGGGAGTTGGGGGCCGCGGTGGACGTGTAGAGAGTCAACCTGCCAGGCAAATGCTTAGTTATAGGGGCAATGCGTGATGAGAATTCCGAGTGACGTGGCTGCGCTAAGAAAAGATTTTGAGTGTAATTGTCATTCGTGGTGCCGTGTGACGCCGGAAGGTAGGGCTGGGCTGTCAGACTGTCAATCATTTCGGTTCCAAAACCGCGCAAATCCATCTAATATGGTGCCCCTCGTAGCACTTAAGCCGATTGTTTGATCTACGAGGCTAAAGACAGCAGAATAAATGAGGCGAAGCTTTCGAGTTCCGGGTTTCCGACCGTGCAACAAAGTCCGCGAACCGACCGGACTGTGCAACTGTGAATCCATCGGTGCCTAAATAAAGACGGCTGAGCCGTCAATCACAAAGAATAAAATCCTCGGCAGTGCGACACAGCAATTGCCAGTCAGCTGTCAACAAACCCACTCTATATACGCAGTAACCACTCAGGGGCCACGCAGGCACCGCCAGTCCCCAGAGGCATCTATTTTTCTTTTGAAAGCAGCCACAATGCTCCTTCATCAAACAGCAGTCGTTGATTGGCCAAGCCTCCAAGCAAAGCTTGACCAAAGCTTAGGCGGGAAAGGCCAAAATGCGCGGTGGGTGGAGCCCAAAATGAGGTTGCCTAGAATTTACAAGCACTCAGTTCTCTCGTGCAGCCGACACTGCCTCGCCTGCTGTCGCTGTCCGTGTCTCGGATAATTCGCTTCAGAGGGGAAAACATTCTATTGCCACATCCCCGTCAGCCCTGCGCCCACTCACCGCAACAACAATTTCCCTCGTTAAGCAAATTGCAGGGCTGACCCTCTGACGTCAAATGCCCTGGACGAGAGATCATCCTGCGTATTTTCCTCACTCAACGATGATGAAGTCATAGCGAATTGCTGGCGCTTCGCTGCCGCCTGTGCTGTAGGGCTGATGCTGTGCACTGGGTCTAAGCCCCTGGACCCCAAGATTGAGGGAAGAAAAGATAAATAAGCGGTGGATTCCACTGCTGACGGCGCGATTTCTCTCAGTGTTTTTTCTTTTCCTTTCATAAATCCGCAAATCGATACCCGACCATCAGTACAGCTCCTTATACCCAGCGACCCGTCACGCTTCTGCTTTCCCATTTACCACCTCCACCACCACCACCACAGTCTCAAAATGTTCAGCTGGTTCAAGTCGTCCAACAAGGAGTCCGCTCCCACTCAGCAGCCCACCTGGGATGCCAACACGGTGACCATGCAGCAGCCCTCCGGCCCTGAGGCGCCCGTCACCGAGCGTGTCGTCACCGGCCAGCCCGTATGTTTTCTCTGCCATCCCGATCCCCCTCCCCTTCATCCCCCCAACTAACCCAACACCCACATGACAGTCCCAACCCGAACAAATGCAAATGAACCTCCGTGGAGGAGGTGAAGGCGAAGACGTCTGCTGCGGAGTGTAAGTCTCTTGTCCCCTTCCCACCTCTCCTTCCCAGTCAATCAATCAGTCAAAGCTAACAACAAATCAAGTTGCGCCGGTCTCTGCTGCTTCGAATGCTGCGAGTGCTGCTGCTAGAGACTCTCATCTCGTTCTTCACGCAAATAGATATCCCTAATGTCCATGGTCTTGTATGCAGGGAGGGGTATGACGTTTGGTGGCCGGATCACTGTCGTCGCGTGGTGCTGTACAGAGTGGGCCTTGTTGTATATTCTAATTTTGATGATATATTAATGCAGTATGCGCTTATGAATACTTTTTGTATCTTGCGAGAACCTCGCCTCCGCTTTTACCTTGTGTTTCTACCCATTCAATTTGCCGGTCGGCACTGTTGATTGGCTTACTGGTAATTGTTTAGCCGGGTTAGCCGGACATAACATCCAATTAGGTAAGTAGTGAGCAATAAGATACAGTGCTAGGCTTGTCAAGAGATTGTGCCAATTATCAATGACTAAGATGAATTTTTGTTCACGCAGTACCACATCCTCGTCTTCGTGCTAGACAACACAATACATGATCACGCCCACTTCCCAATCAACGCCATAATCCCAGCCCCCAACAAGGTGCAGAACACCATGTACAACAACCGGGACCTGCGGCGCGTACGACACGGATCAAACAGGAAATCCCGTGCCAATAACTCGACCAGCGCACTGTAGATCAGAATCCCCGCGGAGACGGCGTTGAAGACGCCCTGGATGATCAGCGACTCCTTGGAGTTGGGGTTATAGGTGGTTCGCAGACCGAGGCCGATGGCGATGGCGATCGGGGTGGTCAGGCCGTAGGCCAGACAGAGGAGGTAGGGCAGTTTGGCGTGGCGGGCGAAGGGGATAGCGGAGAGACGGGCGCCGATGCCCAGGCCCTCGAAAGACTGGTGGAAGACCAGTACGGGATAGAGCGTGGCGAACTCGGAGCCGGTGACGCCCAGGTTCAGCCCGATGATCACCGAGTGGAAGATGATCCCGAACTCCAGGATCAGGAACGCCGCGATCTGCTGCCGGAAGGACCGCTCGTTTAAGTCCGCCGTGGACCCGTGGTCGGACGCGGATGCGGAGGGGGTAGGTTTTTCGGCGTGGATGCGGTTGCGGTGGCTGTGGCCCTCTGGGTCGGCGGCGTGCGCGCTGGACTGGGATGGGTAGGGTTCTTCGTGGGCGATGAAGGCGTGCGTCGCGCCTTCGTCGCGCTCGATCCCGTACTTCTGCTCCACGTAGACCTCCGCTGCTAGGTCCAGCAGGAAGATCATCACCACCGCTGCCAGCACGATCGCCGCGCACCACGAGTACTCGCCCCAGTAGCCGGAGACCCCGACGCAGGTCTTCGGCCCGATGCGCTTGTAGGCTGGGTCTAGCAGGTGCACGAACGCCGTGGCCAGGATGACGCCCGTGCCGAAGTAGCGCGCGAAGATGTAGACGTTGTGTGGGATCTTCCAGCTGGGCATGCCCTTAGACACCACAGGGAAGAAGGTGAAGGCGGTGGAGACGAACAAGATCACGAAGATGGACGAGACGCGCGCCCCCAGGTGCCCGTTGTACTCGTTGTCTGAGATGGCATAGTAGCAGAGCACCTCCTCTTTGCTTGCCGTGTGGAGGTTCACTTCGGAGGCGTTGAAGGTGGACATGATCGCGAGGGGGAGAACTGGGCGGTGCTGCTCATTGTCGATGGCTCTGTGTCGATGGTGTTCGCCTTATAACTGTCTATATTGAGGACCTTGGGGTTGTTGGATGGAGGGTTTGACAGTCTGCTCGGGTCTCTCAACGTGTCGGGGTGGTCTGGTCGACGGGAAATGCCCTCACGCTGCCACCCCATGTGGGGACATCCCCGACATCTTACCGAGTCAGCTTCGGATTCGATGACTATTGACTGGGAGCTGAGTGGAGTATGTCTTGTCTCTGCTGCCTGGCCCACTCACAGGGGTTCAGTTCGTGAACGAAATCCAGCCCTACGTGGTTGTCATCTCCGGACCAAAATGAACTTGAAGCGGTTGATTGATCTGGTCAGTTTTTCTCCGGAGAATTTTCATTATGGTCTGTTCAGCTCATCGTATACCTAGAGCGATACGAACTCAAGCGAATCCTGCGTGGTGCCAAGAAGGAGATGCAGGCAAGGACACACACATGGAATGAACGGACGCCCTATAGGGCTGAGCTCCACCCATCTTCCGCAAGGTCCTCATCGGTCCCGCCGACCTGCGGGCTTGCCTTGATTCCTTCCCTGCCGCACAATGACGGTAGCCGAGTCTACCCCTTAACAGCCTACAACGAACTTGTCCGGTACTTATGCATTTCCGGTACTTATGCATTCGGCCATTCCCTGGCAAATTGATTTCCCTCAATCGAAATCATTTTAGGATCACTCCCCGGTTGTTAACTCGAACTGACTTGCATGCCGTGTCAGAATCACCTCTGGGTCACGGACGCATATGCCACCGCGGATATGTCTGTGACACTGCTCATACCTACATCGCTGAGACGTTGTTAGAATATCCCAATTCCGTAATTCAAATCCCTGGCTCGGGACCTGAGATATCACCGCCCACGACATTTAGCCTAATTTGCCACAGACCTATTACGTCAAGATGTCACCCAACGCCGACAGCTGCAGTGGGTTGACCACGAAGATAAAGCCACGCACTCTCCCTTTGAGAAAGGCAATTGAGAGACACCTCACGTGCTCAGAGTTTCTCAGGGGGGGGGTGCGACCACGGCCACAGCGGTGAGATCCGATATTTGCCCGGTATACTTGATCGTGACCCTGCGACGTCGCCGCACCACCGGATTGAACTGCCAGGAAAACAGCATCAAATGTGGGAGTAATTGCCATGCGCGTTCGATCTTCGTCGAAAGATTGTCACTATCCCCCTGTATATTGTGATACCTGACCGAATATGCAAATTCACTGGGACTAGCTCTGTCTCGTCATAATACAAAGTTTGATAAGTTCTAATTGTGTGTTTGATGCTATCAACGGCATCGAAGATGCGGCCCGTCCATAGAGCCCTATGGCTCCCAGCTTGATAATTTTATGTTCAGAAATCCACGAACAAGGTGGATATGTCGAGCCTTCTACTGAACGCTATCAGCGCCGACAAGGCATGTTTCAAATTGACATTTATCTGGCGGAACTCATACGACCAGGCTCTACTATCAACTAGGTGAAGCTCTGTCCGTGTGTCAGAGATGTAGGACTACGGAGCAATGGGCGTGGGCTGCCCTTCTGATGGAGACCGCCTTTTATTGACTGGTCCGGAACCGACACCTATCAGTTAAACCATCTCCACTACAGGAATATATAGGTTGACACACGACTACATATAGCAGTCGACGCTTAGCCTCCCCACACCTAACAAGAATATTAGGTACCAACTTCTTCCTACCGCAAATGGCCGAATCCAACTCAATCTGCAATCGATTGTACCTGTTCGGCACAAGGGGACCCGCAATCGGATGCACGGTGACCGCGGAACGTGTGGAAGGTTCCGACGGCACTGAACCAGACTGGGAGCATCTAGAGAGGGACCTCATCGATTTCATGCGTAGGATGAGGGGAGCTCGCCCCACTGCCTCTGCATACTTCGGAGTGATATACCGGAATGACCGCGTGCGCTTCTATCGGGAAGTGCCGACCGGAGAGGACTTGCTCATCGCTGGTTATCACCCCATTATGCCCGGGGGCCCCACGGAGTACCATCTCGACATCGATTATGGGCTCATTGGTCTGCGGTTTCGTTCGATGCAAGAGGTTGCTTTAGGTCTGAAGTGGTGATTATCTGTATTCCTTGGTATCCAGCGTTGTCTTGTTCGATGATAGGACATCCACTAACAGCCTAGAGATCATAATCTTTTCCATCCAGAACAAATGTATGCATAATATGATTCTCTAAGACATTAGGCAAATGTTAGATCAATTATGCCTTAGGCTGTACGACCCAGAGCACTTGACAGGGATAATGCTATGTAAATACCCCTGCAAGCATTCTACAAAGTCTTAGCAAGACCTGCAAATGCTCTCACTTTATGTGCTGATGTATGTTTGTATCCTAGGTATCGTAATGCTCGTAGGTATTTCCCCATTGCGTTAGAGCGAACGTGTACGCGTAAAGAACTCCCGAAGGAAGGTGGAGCCATGGTACTGGAACCGAGCCGTACAGTAACTTCCTAATACTTGAAACTTGGAACTTTCTCATGCCCTCCGAATCCTGTCACGCAACACTTCCCTGCCAGCTTGAGAGATGCAATACAGACAACAATACCAGCAGATTTACACCCAACATGCCTGCAAGTGGTAAAGTAACCAATACCACTGTCCAACGCAAGATCACTCGCAAGCGTACAGGGTGCAAACCATGCCGGCGGAGGGGTAAGAAGGTTGGTCTGCTGAAACTCCATTGCGCAAACTCTTCGTCTGACATAACTGTTAGTGCGATGAAGCCAAGCCTCGCTGCCGTGCCTGTGTCCGTTTATCCCTGGAATGCAACTATGGTCTAGACTTGACCTTCCGACATGTCAACGGTGATGCTTTCCGGGGAAACACTATCGGCCTTTCCATGACACCTACATCGATTGAAGACGCCACTGCATCAGACAAGACGCCCGGTCGATCTTCCTATCGCTGCAATCGCCTGACTCCAGCTAAAATTGCCACGTCTCTGGGGTCTGGGGATAGTCTTGAGTCGTTCTACTTGACTCACTTCCAGTCTTATGTACGCCACCTGCTACCCGCTTCATCGATGCCACCTGCAGAAGAACTATTCACTTCTCCGTACTTACGTGCAGCCGCGCTCTGCATATCCGCCTCAAATCTGTCAATGCTCAACACCCAAGTCCAGAGTCGGATCGCAGCAGGCGATGGTCGAAGCTCGATTTTCAGTCCACGTGTCAATCCCCTGCATCATCGCCAAGCACGAAACTACCATGACCACACACTTCAACTTTGCCGCTACACGGATTCAGAAGTTCTTGCACAAAACGCGGCTGCCATTCTCAGAGCCCATGTCCTTCTTGCGTACTATCACCACGCCTCGACGAATCATTTGAATTTCCGTCTGGCAGTCTGGGACACCCTTCGCTTCGTCTCACAGCACAGAGAGCAGATAATGCGCTCAGTGGACGGGATTGGGGCGTTACAGATGTGGCACCGGTTGTGTGTCTCCCATCGACTATCAAAACCGCCATCATTGCTTCTGGAGGGAGAAGGGATCAGCTCGTTCGGCCCCAACTGCTTCCCAGATCCAACCGATCATCTGTATCTGAGCTGTGTTCTGGGGATGAGCACGGATGACCTTATCTATGATATCTTGATCAAGACCATGGAGATCCGCTCACGCCTCGTTGTGTTCCGCTCAGTGGCCGGTAGTCGTCAAATTCCCGAGTTGTCAAGGGATATTGGCAGTGTCGCGCACAAAGTTTTGAACGAGATGCTGGGCAGAAATTCTGCACCGGATGAGTATGCTGAAGCCCAGGAGGGCTTTGTGCGAGGCTCGCACCTGATCGGGTTGTTGGCCGTTCAGATGGAAAGGCTCGAGGTCTGGAAGTCTCGTATCAATGAGAGCCAACTGCCTATGAGCCCTATTGGGACACCACCGCAACAACAACGCATGAGTGACAATTCCGCATATTTTAATTATTCGGCTTTTCGCTTTCATCGAGATGCGATGAACGCCATTTACAGCAACTTATGCGAGATGATGTTCGAAGAGGCTCATGGTGCCTGCAGCTTCGACGGACAACCTGTTCATGAAACGTCGCACACTGCAGCTAAGCTTACCGAGCTCGCTCACAGCGTGTGCCAAATTGTAGGCACGCTCGACTTCACTGCGTCGAGTACGGCAGATGTCTACACATTTAGTCTCACAGAGACGCTTCTTCAATTGGTTTTTCTATGGCGATCGGATACTCTGTTTGACTACATCCTCAACATAGTATGGCCGGGACTGGAGAGAAAGACCAGAGGCTTCGAGCACTCGCACTACCCTACCCACCTTGTCAAGCGCATGATCTCGCAAAGCTCGACTTACTGGTCTCAGGGGCGAGCGGTGACACTCGCATTGCCAGCTGTTCCTGAAGACATATCGAAATTGAAGTTGTTAGATATCGATAACCCAATCGATGTGGTATTATGCGGGCACGACACAAATGGCACGGCGTGGATTGAGAAGATCCCACTCCCATGATGACTCCCAGGATAAAGTTTGCATACACACGAATACCGGACTGCTCTTCGTGCTGGTGCCAAGAAACAGCTCTAACCTGATGTGGATATATCTTACGCCCGTATCAGCTTTACGTCGATACAGAGTGACCAGACCCACATCCAGCAGTGAGCGCATGGCTGTAGAAGTGTACTTAACTCCCTCCCTGCCCATCGCTCAATCGTCAACCTGCACGCCTTCCCTTCAATCACACCTTCTATCTTCAGCATACGATCACGATGGTACTCGCTGTCTGGACCAAACTCCTGTCCGATACCTCTCTCAAGAGGTCATCGCAGACCCTGACCGTCCTGGGCAACAACGCCTACATCTACGGCGGCGAGCTCCGGCCGCGCGAACCGGTCGACTCAACTGTCTACCATCTCGCTCTCAACCCCAGTAAGAATTCTCCATCCTTGGAGAGAAAGTCACCACTAATTACGCAAACCAGCTACACCCGCAAACCCAACAATCGCAGCCGCAACCGCGATCGCAAGCCCCTCCACGACACCCCAACCCCGCGTCGGATCCGCATCCACAACCCTAGCCGGCAAGATCTACATCTTCTCCGGCCGCGGAGGCATTGCCTTGGAGCCCATCGAAGAGTCCGGAGCATTCTGGGTCTTCGACCCAACCAACAACACCTGGACCCAACTCTGCCCGGCAAACCCTGAATCACCCTTCCCGGCTGGCCGAAGCTACCACACTCTCACCAACAACGGCACGGACACGATCTACCTGCACGCGGGGTGTCCGCCGACCGGCCGGCTGCGTGATTTGTGGGCCTTCGACATCGCCACCCGGCAATGGCGCGAGTGCGCCCCCGCCCCGCCCCCGGAACGCGGCGGTGCGTCAATCGCCTACGCAGAGGGGAAGGTGTACCGGATGAACGGGTTCGATGGCACGAGGGAGCAAGGCGGTGCGATGGACGTGTATGATCCCGTCGCGGATGCGTGGAGCACCGTTAGTTATTCGGCGGATGGAATGTCCGGACCTACTCCCAGGAGTGTGGGGTGTCTTCTTGCGGTGAAAGTGGCGGGGAGACCGTGTTTGGTGACCGTGTTCGGAGAGCATGATCCGAGCAGTTTGGGCCACCAGGGGGCCGGGAAGATGCTGGGCGATATGTGGGTTTTTGATATTGAGTTGCAGCGGTGGGCGCAGGTTGAGGTCGAAGGTGAGTCGCCTGCGCCACGGGGTTGGTTCGATGCCGATGTTGTTGTCTCGGGGGAGGGACGATCGAGTATCGTGGTTCATGGAGGACTGTCGGAGTCGAACGAGCGGCTGGATGATGTCTGGCGCTTGGAGTTCTGATTATCCTGTTCAGCATTGTTTTAGAGAGTCGATTGTTTTATATTGGTCTGTACGGGCACGCTGTCAGCAAAATCAACCTAGTCTGCATGACACTACACACGCAGCATCTATTGTCTAAAGTTGAATCTGAACATTTCCGACACCATCAAACTTATGACTTCTGAGAATTACTTGAATCACAGCACCGCATCAACAGTATCCGGCCAACAATCCGCCACCTCCCCACCCTCCAGCACCGAGACGACCACCGACCCCTTCCCCCGCAAGGGATTACCATGCCACACCACGAAGTCCCCAGCATACGCACCCTCCGAGCCCACCTCCTCCCCCGAATTTCAAGAACCTCCTCAATATTCGTCGACATCAACGCGATGGCCTCCCAATCCGACAACCCCGCCTGCTTACCCACCTCCCTCGCATGCTGCGCCAGCGCATGGATCCCAGAATCCTCCATGATCGCCAGCCCAAGCTTCACGCCAGCGCCAAGAAGTATCTTCGCGGCGCTGACACTCAGCGGCGGGCCGACGGGGATATCCTTCTTCTCTCAGCGGTCCGGGGCGCCGCGGTTGCCGGTCAGAATGACGGGGATGTCTGTTCCGGCAAGGTGGGAGGCTACCTACAAATTACCAATGTCAATACCAAGAATACCAACCTTCCAATCACCGAAGGAATCGAGGATTCTTACAAAAGGAGCGCCATGACCGCCGTAGATCACGAGACGAGCAGCCTGGAAATCGCGCTTTATGCGTACAAGCTGCGCGATATCGTCCTAATCCACGCACCAGTCATCGTTAGCAATACCAGCAGAAAGAACCGAGAAGGATATGTATCTGGTTCAAAGCATGCACAACAACAGGCAGCGATCCATTCACCGCACGCGCATAGACGCCCTCGCTCTCCGTCCGTCCCAGCTCCAAAACCTGACGCAGCCGCTCAATCCCCGACGAAACGGTGGGCGTATAATCTTCTAAACCGCCTATCAGTCACCTCCAGCACAGCATGAAAGGCAAGCATGCACTTACCCCTAGTGGACTGTCTAACAGAAACATGCAACGCAACATCATCCCGGTTCAAATTTTTAGGATCCAGGTCTCTAGGCAGCGGAGGATCAACTTAAATCTAATTAATAGGAACTTTCGCGGTTCCAAGGTATTTCAGGCGCCGCTCCGTTGCCAGTCGGAGTTCATTTTCGGTGAATAATGCCCTCTGCATTATGGGGGCAGACTACAATCAAGTTAGTTTCTCTGCAGACTAAAACTAGAGCAGCGGCGATGATACTTATCATCAACTGTGGTTATATGCCTCAAACCGCAGCAGAGCGGGGTCTAGTTCCCTATCCGGTTAGCGCCCGTAGAACGCTTCAATACTTCTGCGGCGATCTGATGCTAATCAGGATAAAAACATAGAGCCCACGACATGTATGAGCCACTCCATACAGCATGGCATTCGAAATCCAGCTCGCTGTATTATTGCAGTCATAAAGTCTAATTCGGACAAGCGAAGTACTAGAATCGAATTGGATAGGGTTCTTTGTCTCAAACCCGCCAATCAATAAATCCTTGCCTCCTGTGCCATCACCTCCGAGAAGCGATAAAAAGGGCAAAGAGGCTCCTCAGTCCAGTGGATGCCTGACGAAAAGAGGCGCATCCCCATTCTTCCCAGAGCCCCGTCGTAAGGTCCTCCGTGGTCCACCGCGAGCTTTAACTCTCTCGAAAATCAATGAAGCTGGAGAGGCTGCAGGGTCGGATCCGGTTGCACGAAATAAAGCACCGTGGAAGACCTTTATGGAATCCTATAATTGTGACCTTGCAGGAAAGATTACCGTGTATACTCGGGAATCGGGCAGTCGGGGACCTTGGACCATTCACCAGTACCCCAGAGAAGATACAAACAGAATATTAAGCCTTCTCCTCTCTATTGGCCATTCTAGGGTAGCCTCGGTTTTCTTCAGTATTCGGGGGATCAACACCGCCCCACCTGCGACACTTATCGGTTCCTGCCGAGGAATGCAAGAATAAACCAAGACGTGTTGCAGGAAACACTTTATTCAAGGGCGGATAGCAAAAAGTAAAAGGGTCGGCTTAACCTCCTGGTTCAGAAAGTTAGAGCGCTAGATTCTGAGCCTTTCTGCGTCATCGCTCAGGGCCATTCCCTAGGACCAAAGGCAACCAAGCTGAACAAACGTTCTTGTTCCCCTTCTAAAGGAAGTGTGCCAATTCGCGCAGGGTAGCCATATAGCCTATCAGATCAGGTCTTATTCCTGTATATCTGCTATGAGTTCAGTAGCCTGGACTCCTCCCGTTAATAATGCCTGGCGTGATAAAGCAAACAATCATCGCTTTTCGGTGCTGCTTTGGTCTCCCAAAGGCTTGTAAGAACAATTATCCTTAAATATTCCTTTGTCAATAGCCTTAACTCCTGTTTAAAATATTTTCAACACGCGAGTCTCTTTAAGCAATTCACCGACACGCACTTATTCATCCATCAACGTTATCCTCGTCAGATAATTCACTATCATCCTCAAGTTCAACTTCTAGCACATCGTCCTCCTCGAGCTCTTCCGGAGGTTTCATATCACGCTGTACACCCCTTGTGTGCCACCTCGTAGCCGTGTCAAGTGTAGCCTTGTCAATATTCTTGCTGGAGAACCACTTGAATTTCACTTTGCGATATTGAAAGGCACAAACACGCTCGCCGCTGGCCACAAATTCAGCTCTGGAGTCTCGGGATTTCTTAACCTCTGCAGAGAGTTCAGGGTCCGTAATGCCTCCAACTGGAAGCGCGACACCACCTGATGCGAGGATTTCCTTCACAGGAAGCTGTGCTCGAGCCGCGAGATCGGCACCTTGCCCTTCACCAACAAGCACCTTGGTGTCCAACATGGTAATGTAACCCACGATGTAAAACACATTGGAAAAGCCATTATCGTGCTGCTCTTGGATATACGAGCGTGTCTCAGGTTGCTTGACAGCCTGTTTGAAGAAGGTGGCAGGTTTTGAGAGCTGGTACGTTTTGACACTTCTGGTGTCGACTCTGGTTGTTGCGCCCACCATCTTCTCGACTGAGCCGGACAACAAGCTCGGAAGGGCTGCTCGGAAGCGATGAGTAGAGTCAGCCCGGTCGTTCCCGGTATAATTCTGATTTTCGGACACAATGATGTGCTTTTCAGGGTCGACATCGATGTCGGGGTCGTGAATATCTGCCTGGGGCTCATCGAGGTCGACTAGGAAACGAGCTAATTTAACGGATCCCATGGGCAAAAAGCCCTGAGGAAGAAGGGCGTCACGAGGCATCAGGACGTTCAATTATTTCAAGCAGCATATCTCACCTCAGTAATCGAAACGTCCCACCAGAGGCTTCATCGCCTTCTATGCCGTCTTAAGGCTTCAAGCGGGAAAGTATGTTAATTAAATATGTGAGGTGGCGTGTATAGTTGCACACCACGTCCCAAAATACCGCTCGTGGGCAGACCAGAGGCCAGTTTTGCTTTTTTGCTGGACCTCCAACGTTTTCGGCGGTTAACATCTAGGGAGTGCGTGCCGAGACCCGATCCACGGGCCAGCAAGATAGAACATAGTCTAGACTGTGGGCACCACTGCCCTTCTGGTATAGATGTAATTGATCTGCTCAAAATGATTTGCCACACTGTCCAGGAAGGAGCGAACGACAACGCATCAGCCAATGTCCAGATTATGAGGAAACCTCGCCGAACCATAAACGTCCTCCCTTTGGTCATCATTAGCGATACGGAAGCAGCTCGAAATCTAAGTATAAGTCCATGATTCATCAGTCTTCCTGCTGCCAGATGTGCCCTGGGGTTTTGGTTCTCCGCAGATGATCATCCGTGTTCTCACATTGTACGATCACTCTCAACTGCCTTTGTCGCAACTCCCTCACGAAGATCGTCTTTCAAGAACACGCGCCAATACTGTACATTATTTGACGGACTGATACACTGCCCGTCTACCTCAAGATCATGTGGAGCGCGTCTTCATACAAGACGCGGTATAGTCAACTATGCCCGAGCTTGACGTTATCCGAAGGATATGGGGCCTACTAACCTTAGCCTTGCAGGTTCCAGGCCGACTAACTCAAGCTATAATTGGGACCATTCGGAGCCTGTGGCTAAGAATCCGCCCCAGAATTTCCCACGTTGTACCCCAAAGAATTACAACAGTCGAAGTGCCCGACGATCTAATCCTGACCGAGATTGTCCATGTGCATGCTGTCGAACTTTTTGATCAATATGAAGAGACACATGAGCTGGGAACCTTGCGCGAAGCGCTTCAATCAGCTCGCTTTTCTGCACAGCTTATTCCTCCACTGAGGTGCTATCCTCGCCGCTCGCACATATTAAGGACATACCACAGCATTCTCCTAGAGCACTGCCGAGCGACCCTAAGCCCGGTGGCATTCATCGATGCCCTCACAACTATCAATGACTGCCTTGAATTTCTCCCTGAAAACGATGAGTATGCCACTGAAGCTGTTAATTTCATGATCAAGATTTATAACAGCGTTCTTCCGTCGATGAGACAAGAAGAACTCGACTCCAATGACCCACGGGAGAGAAATTTGAGACGATCACGGATCCTTCATCTCCTGAGCGCCTTCTATCAAAGTCATTTTGACAATGGGCAAAATTTTAATGACCTTTGGAACGTGTGCGAATACCAGCGCTTGGCTGTAGAAGCCGCACCTAGCGATGCAAAAGAACTGCCGTTCTGGCTTTTCGAGCGGGCTTGCAATCTTCAGACAGCCTATGGTCTTGTTCCCAATCTGGACCTCGTGAATGAGTCGATAGACAGCTGTCGACTGTGTCTAGATGCAGCCCGCAACGAGAATGCTGACCGCAGGGCTGCAATCCTGGAGACCTATGCTAATGGACTCCAAATGCGGGCCAAACGGAACGCCAACATGGACGATTTGAGTTTGGCGATCAGTCTGTCGTATGAGGCAGTGGCCATGACGACAGACGCGAAGTCAAAAATCGAGTTTCTTAATAATCTGGGGAACAGATTGGAAGGTCGCTCTGATTGCATGCGTAGAAGCGAAGATCTTCGTGAGGCGATCAGGGTATCCAAAAGTGCCTTGGAGTATGAACCAGAGGGGTTCATGTTAGGCTGCACGAAACACAACATCGCCGTCAAGCTTCTCAAATTGTCAGCAAGAAATTTCCCCAGATATAGTCCGCGGCCGCTGCTCGATGAAGCCTTAAGTTTGCTCGGAGAAGCCCTCCATTCCGTAACGACCCCAGACGACGTCCCTGGGATCTGGCTCACCAGTCTTGGAGCCGCATATCGTTTCCGATACTCCGTATATAAGCATGAGGATGACTTAAACAATGCCATCAATTATCAGGCTCAAGCCGTGGAAAGGATTCCACAGCAAAGCTTGGACTGGCCGGGAAGTGCAGCAAAAATGGCTTCAATGCTGCGAGAGCGAGCAATGCACACACGGGATAGAGGTGCCCTTGACGCTGGCCTCTCGTTCGTCCTAGATGCAGCCAACTCTGTACCGGAGAATCATGTCCATCGATCTCGGATTGTGGCCGAGCTGGCACATATGTACAGACTGGCTCATACATTCTCTTTTGGCGGCCTATTCGAGATGCACCTCGATGGTGTGCGTTGGGAGCCCCCATGGGAGGATAAGGCCATTGAGCTTTTCTTGAGCGCCCTAAACAACCCTCTCGGTGACTCCATGAGCCGTATGTTCGCCGCCACCCAGCTCATGGGTATATATCGGGACCGTAGTGAATATTCCCGAGGCGTAGAGTTCGGCACGCAGGCCCTGGATATCCTCCACAAATGTACCACTCGTTTGTTGGCTCCTGACGACCAGCAACAAATAGTAGCTGAATTCTCAGGAATTGCTGTCGAGACCTGCGCCATGTCTATTCAAGCCGGCAAGAGCCCAGACGAAGCGCTGGAGCTCCTGGAGCTAGGTCGAGGGGTAATCCTTGGTCTATTGATCGAGGACCGAAGCGACGTTTCAGAGCTGAGGGCGGCGTACCCACAGCAAGCAGACCGGTTTGAGCGCCTTCAGATTGAGATCGGTCAGCCTATCCACAGCGAAGATGCGACATTACGGGAATCACTCGTCGCTTGTCGCGACCGCCAGGTGCAGGAGCTAGATGATCTCTTACGAGAAATCCGCAGTCTACCCGGCCAGGAGAATTTCTTCCGAGGGCCAACGGCTGGAGAGCTGCGGTCCCTTGCCTCGAATGGCCATATTGTCGTGGTCAACGTTGCTGACCAGACAAGCGACGCAATAATCGTGTCTTCAGCATGTGTCCAGATTTTGCATCTGCCATCGCTCAACAGGCGTGGAGTCAAAGACTGGATCGAGAAGGAACCAACGTCCTGGACACGCAAGACAATGGGAGAAAAGAACAATCTTTGCCGCGACTTCTTGAAGTGGTTGTGGGATGAATGTGTGGAGCCTATACTGACAACTCTCAACCTGATCAGAGATCCTCCATCGACCGACCTCCCTAGGCTTTGGTGGATAGGCACGGGGCTGGCAGCGTCGCTTCCATTCCACGCAGCAGGCAACCACCTCCATGGGTCCAAGGCCAACGCCTACTCTCATATCATCAGCTCCTACACGCCGACAATCAAGGCACTGGGGTATTCGAGGGGCCGCGCCTCGGCATTGCAACAGCGTACTGTGGACAGGCCAGAGCTTCTGGTGGCTTTGATGCCAACAACACCGAACGTAGACGGTCAACCTGTAAAGCCCCTCGACAACGTGACAGAGGAACTCTCCGCTATAAAGAACGCAGTTAGTGACACGCATGTCGTCCAAACTCTAGTCCACCCCACTCGCCAGGCCGTTATCGATGACCAGCTGCCCCGCTGCGACATGGCCCATTTCGCATGCCACGGGTACTCCGATACTACGGACCCTTCCAACAGCTACCTTGCTCTACAGCGACCAGGAGACGCCCCAACATTCTCTCCGGTTGTGGATAAGCTCACAGTGCGAGATGTCCTGCACAAATCCCTCCGACGCGCACGGATCGCGTACCTCTCAGCTTGCTCGACTGCCGAGAACAAGGCCGATCAATTCGTCGACGAGGTCATCCACCTAGCCAGTGGCTTCCAGGTAGCTGGCTTCCCGCACGTGATAGCGGCTTTGTGGCCTGCTAATGATCTGGTTTCTGTTGCAGTTGCACAATCATTCTATCAGAGGACATCGGCTGCGTATCCGGCCAATGATAGGGCTGTTGCCTTGGCGTTGCACGAGGCCGTAACGGCTGTGCGTAACAGATATCCTAGGCAGCCACTGCTTTGGGCGCAGTATATTCATATAGGGGTTTGAGGAGGTATTCCATGGTTGAAGCGATGTATATTCAATCTGAATGTCTCTTGGTTAGCTTTTCATGGTAACAACATAGAAAAACAATGATTTCACAAAGAACTAAGTTTCTAAACTTCTATTACTATAATATACTTAAGAGTCTTAAGATTTATTACTTGAAGACTAGCTATAAGAGTTATTTTGGTCTCTGAAGTTATTATATCCGTAAGACTTATCAATATCAGCTTTCAGTCTCAGAAGATTATACATCTCAGTTCTTAGAAATCATGTAAAAAGTGTGCTACAACTAGAAACCAAACTCAACCATACCTATGAAATACCTAGGCCAATCACTTTAGAAACACCAACGGCTACAGCGTACCGCTGCCCATCCACTCACAGCCCAGTCCGTCAATTGTCTCTTGATGTAAATGCTTGTAGATCAATCACGTGAGGGTGAAAGACGAACATAATTTTTGGAAACTGATGAAAAAGCAAATGCTCAAGACGCCAAGGCAAGTCGCATTTTAATTTATGACCAATTAACCCAATCACCGTGTGTCCGATACGCATACCCTTGTTGCGGTCCCTCGTATTCGGGAAAATATCCGTCCTCACACGCAGCAAAAGAGATTGATGGCTGTGCGGCATAGAATGCGTCATACTTCGGATTGAGCGCTTGTCTAAGGGTTGCGACGTCCCCACCGGGATGGAGAAAAGCCCACGGTGATGTGCATTGTGCACCCTTGCAACTCTTGAGAAGCAGCAGTAGAGCGTCGAGTCGAGATATGACTTTCGTCATGTTATACCCCAGAAACTCAGTCTCAGAGGCTCGGAATAGATTTTTCATTTGATAAGGATCACTCTGGATTCTTGGTCAGATCGGAGCCAGTAAGATCAATTCACCTCGGAATGCAAACGAACCGTCATCTCGTAAAGCTCATGCTCGTTGGTACACCATACGGAATAAAAGAGATTATAACCCTCCCCAATGACCCGGAGTGCTTTATATGTATTGTTTCCGTAGCCAACTTTCAGCGTCAGAATATGAATTAGCCACAATCATAAACGACCTCAGCAGCAAGGAAGGAGAGTCTTACGAGCGCTACCAGTTGAGGCATCACGACCAATGAGCCCTTCCTGTAGGTTGGTTCCCCAATACTCCACATTGAGATGCTCTCGACGTGGAGAGGCAGAGAGTTTGTCTAGAGCATCCTTCTTCAGTGGCATCGGCGTCCCATCAAAGTCGGACCGAAGGGGGATGCCGGCCAGATCGAAAAGTGTTGGCGCGATATCGGTGTGGGAGGTAACGTAGTTCACAGACTCACCCCGCGGCACCCCGGGGCCGCGAACTATCATTGGGATGTTGATGTCCTCTTCATAGGGGCAGCCCTTCCCCGGCACCATCCGGTGCTGGCCGATATGATACCCATTGTCTGCTGTGAAGAAAACGAAGGTATTGCGAAGAAGGTCTTGTTGCTGAAGTTCGAGTATCACGGCCTCCACAAGGTCGTCAACAGCCTGAAGGGACTGGATTCGTGAACGGTAAAAGCCGTCGGCGTAAGCAACCTCACTGGCGTTTAGCTGTCGGAGGTTGTATATCCAGCTCGCTCCGCTTGGCTAAAAGAAGTAATTGAGCATAAAGTTGCAAAAGAGAAGATAAAAAGAACATATTGCATACATTGTCAGGATTGAAGCTTTCGTGGCGAGGGACTTGGGCATCTAAGAATAGATCTCGGTGTCGTTCTGCCGGAACAGGGTTGGTAAAGTAGGGGATGGATACATTCTCCATATGAACACCTTTGGCGTGGGGTGCGATAGGTGCGATGCCGAGGAAGAATGGCCGCTCCGATTGACGAGCTGCATTAATGAAGGCCAAAGAGTTTTGAGAGATGATATCGGTGGAGTAACCGTTAGATGCCACAGGAGACTCTCGGTTACGCTGAAATGTCGAATTCCAGTAGCTATACGTTGATGGGTCAAGAAGAACTGGCGGATACATCAGCGAAGAGGAATATAAAAGGAAGACAACCGTCAACTCGGAAACGCTTACACTCCGTCCCGTTCCAACCCTTGGGGAAAGGTTTATTATAGTTGGAGGTCGAGTGGGCATTGAGGAATTTCCCGGTATAGTAAGTGTTGTATCCTGCTTCTTGTAACCACACGGGGAGATACCGGTCGTTGAAACCCTCGGCTATGAACTTAGGGTAACCTCCTGAATGATTGTTAATTGACGTGACCATCGCGGGGGAATGATGAAGCTTACCATAAGGAGGGTTAACATCAGTCACATTCGTGTTGTGTGCCAAACGTCCGGTCAACAAGCTGACGCGTGATGGGCAGCACACTGCGATCGTACAGAAATGCTTCTCAAACTTCGTGCCTTCGTTGCCCAGATAACGTTGCAGCTTAGGCATATAATCAAGGGAGTTGAGATGGAGATCTTGGTCGTCCGTCATGATGAAGATGAAGTTCGGTTTCTGCGAACTTCCGCTAAGCTCAGCAAGCGAAGAGTCTGGCTCATGATCTGCAGCCTGGACGCTTCGTAAGCGTAAAGCGAGTGATGCAAGTAAAGCAATTTTCAGAATCCCCATGATGGTAGTCGTCTGAGCTTCTCACAAAGAAGAAACACGTCCAGCACTCACAATTACTTTATAGTTTCGTTTCCCATGAGTTGGATATCCAAGCCGACAATCAATACGAGCTCCTCTAGGATAACCCGCGATCTGCGGAAATTCCGAGTTGCTCCAAGACTTTAGCGCTTTCGGTTACAGTATTGGTGACTTCCTTAAATTGTATTCCGGGAATTTTCCACAAATGAATAAGAGCCGAAAAGAACTAATTGGGATTACCTCGGCTGCAGGTTGAAAGGTTTGATCATACCGTTTAATCACCAGCTCAGTCCTAAGACTCCGCCGCGGCAGCGAAATAGCTCTGCTCAACCGAGCAGGCTTACTCAAAGCGGCCGTACGCTTTGTGGTCGCTCTCATCGGGGATCAGTCTGGTCCGGGAGGAATATTTTCTGCACAGCCATGGTGGACATGATTCAACATTCCCTGTTCCCCACTCTCTCCGCATGCGCAATAAGGGAATTGACATACCTAGCGAGGTACTTGCAAATCGGTCGACTCTCGAAGATAAGGAACTCGTCATCATCCAAGACAGGAATCTTGCCGGAAGGTTGTTATTGCTTGTATCCCGCGCGTTTTTACTCCACCTTCGCAGTTTCAACGCGGATAAATTCGAAGGGCAGATCCTTTTCGAGGATTGTGACCAGCACGCGCGCAGTCGACATGGCAGAGGCATAGAGTTTCAGAGCCATTTTGACTTTCGACTTCGCAAACGTGCGGGCTTCAGTTGAAGGTTGCTGTATGGCGTAGTAGAGGGGATACAGGACTCCAGTAATGATTAATGCAGTTCTATAGCGAGTGATAACCTACTTACCATGTGATTATAAATCGCGGCCTCATCATCATCGGAAAATAAGCAAACTGTTAGATAACTTTGAGTTCGATGCTATCTAGGATTCTACTCCTTCACGTTTCAGGTTGATTACTCGAACTCGTGGTCTCGTACAAAGTTAGGATAGAAGCTCAGTTTCAGACTTCACTCGGAGAACCCCGCATGCTACCGGAATAAGGGCCTTGGCACACCGGATTGCCTGTCAATGCTCAAGACACTCAGGACACCTGCAGCTTCAAGTCGCGAAGAGATTGGTCCGACTCAGAGCAATCCTGCACGCAGCCAGGATCCCCATACCATGAGGTTTTCGCAAGGTTAGCGTTGTGCCCAAGCATCGATATCATCATAGGTAAGTAGTATTTTAGAACAGTCACGAGCGGTTTATCATTGTCTCATATATCGAGGAGGCTTGGACATGGGAATATTTTGCGAAGTGCGAGAGAAGCGGCAGGGCTTGAGACCAAATGTCGATCGGGGCAGCATGCATCCTCAAGTCGTTAAGAACTACTGTATAATTCTATCACCAAGACAGGAATTTGCAGTGGCCTTGGGCCAATGACTAAGCAATTTAGCCTCTTTCTTTCCCCGCACTGCACTGCATCATTACTCAAACACATACCATCGAAAACACAACATCAAACGAACTATGGAGAAAGTACATCGAACCCCTCCTCCTTTGAAGGATCTGGCAGATGTGATTGAGCGTGCTCTTCGAACAAACTTCGAATCAGCGCACGCAGAAGTGGTTGAATGTCCCGATCTTCGCCAACCACCCTTCCAACTCACTGCCCCAGGCCTCTCCGGCTCCCCGGTTATCAGCGATGTCGGCGGTCCGCACCAGCTGTTTCCAGCCCCCGACTTCGCCAAGAAATACTCACTCCTCTCCATCGCCCAAGACATGGAGATGTCTCCCAGCGGCGGCTTCCTGATCGGCGCGGGCGCCGCCCCATTCCACGAAATTGGCCAGAACGCCGAGCTGGCGCCCAATCTGTCCTGGCGACCAAAGACCCCATCCGACGAGGATACCACTCCAGCCTCACCACCATCATTCAACGAGCCCTCCTCACTGGCCATCACGAATGGCACCCGGGTGATTGAGGTTGACCGCGAGGGCGCCACGCCCCGCACCACCCTCTCCGCGACGACCAATTGCGCCCTGATGGTTAACCTCTACGGATGCTCGGGTCAACCAGGCCCAGTGATCAGGGTGGCCGCACGGACGCGAACCGGACCCCAGAACTTTACGAACTGCATCCGCCTGGGGATCTGCGACGCCTACGGCGACGACCAGCCCGTCTCGCTGGGCGGGGTCTTCCTCCTCAAGCGCGGCACCGCCAAGTTCCACATCATGCCGGACTTCCCGCCGCAGCTGCCCTTCCGCGACCGCGCCCAGCTCGAGCACGAGTGGCTCACCTACCATGCCTTTGCGGCCCCCGTCGTCTGCTTGACCGTCATGCACAGTGCGGATCCCGAGGGACTGGGTCTGCGCATGGAGCACACGCACTGTTTCGAGTCAGAGGGAGACCGGAAGGGAGGGCATTATCACTATGATCTCTCTGGAGAGGAGAGCGTGGAATATGAGGCTTATCTGAATGTTGCTGAGATGGTGTATCGCATGGATGGGCCCAACGACCGGTAGTTGGTTGCTTACCTTGTACCGTTGTATTTGTAGGTCTCGAGGAAGATGTATTGTATTGTACATATCAAGGCAACTGCTACTGTATATTTTGGCGCCAATACACCTGCGCTTCAAACACGAATCGAGAACTGACAGGTTAGATTTCGGCCGAGGGCCAATCGCGCCCACGGTTCAGGCGTTCGGGCTGCAGGCTGCTACCTCTGGAAGGATTCCTGCACCAGCTCCGTTCAGGTAATATCACGCGCAGGACACATGTCGCTGCGTTACTACAGCGATAAATTTTGCGAAGCAGGATATCTCCCTGGTCAAGCTTCAAGAACCTCCGAGCGGGAGCTGGAACCTGTCTCAAACCCCTCCACGCAGGTAATGCGTGATCACAATAGCCGCGCCAAGTGCGCGAAGGGCACAACCTCGCTCCATTCTTCTCGGGACCTGGCAGGAGGGCGGCAGTGAGGAGGTCACGCACATCGGGTCTGCATCCTACCCCTTTTGCCGTGGGGCTTGGCCTGTAGGAACGTTGCATTTAGTAATTACAGGGCGTGTCGCAACTCTATTTGATACGGATCGCCGGGGTGGGTGATGGTAGCGTGGTGGCAATGTTGGCAACAGTGCGTTTTCTTTTTCCGATGTATGTGCTCCTGGAGGGCAGACGTCGTGAGTTGAACCATCAATCCGACCGTCGTGTCAGGGTCTTGGCCGATCAGAAGGCAGGTCTTTGGCGACATCTACGCATGCCCAGTCCCAGCATCACGCCTTGTCCTATCGAGGTAGTCCGGCCAACTGCCTGCAAGTCCTCTTCAATCTCGAGCGGGCCGAAAGTACAATATATGGTGCTCGAGCTGTGGCCGAGCTCTTCTTCACGTTCTGAAGCTTGAGCAAGTCATGACATAATTGCAGCTCGGTCCCAGCAGCATAGCAATAGTTACCACTGGATTGTCTCGAACCACCCCTCGTGGCGGGAGGTTTCTTTGTCTGCGATGTCCGGTCCAGGCCGCGTTGGGTTTGCCGAGAACTGGCAGAGTTTCGCTTGGACCACCCGAGCCATGAAATAAATCATGAGCTTGTAGTAGAAATCAGAACTGTTCCAAAAGAAGTCGATAGTTCATCGTCCGGTGGCTTGAGCTCGGGTTCCACTCAACGAGCTTCTGATATCCCGCGGGTGGTGGTGAGCGCCTCGAACGGCTGTCGAAAGCCCTTTGTGATTTCCGACCGGAGCTCTGGCCTGGACCTAGCTCGAGCTCCGCTGAGCCTGGTACTGTTGATTACAGTTGCCGAAGTTCTCTCAAGCGGACCGTGCAGGCCATATATTAGAACCTACGGGCACCAGACTGCTGCCGCCTTCTTTGTATGGAGGCTCTCGGAGACTTTGAAACTACAGAAGACATGTAACATTTCTTTTAGTCTGCAGCAGATCTCTAGACAATGGTGTCAACTCTCTCATATACCGCATGCACCGTCGCAGAGAGTTGCATCACCGCGCTGATGGTGGCGATTATGGGCGTCCGTCTCTGGCTGCGCAAGTATCGACACCTTCCCTTCGCAGTGAGTGACTACCTCACTATGGTATGTATGGTCTGTATCGTCTCGGGGACCATCGCACGTGCGATCCTTTTCCAGATAGCCATCGACTGTTCTTCGCGTCCACCAGGACCTCAGGCTATGGCAGCCCTGAAAAAGTCCGCACAACTGTTCGAGGCCCAAACATATCTCTGGGTCACCTAGTATGTTCACCATCCCCACTCTAACTGTGTGAAAGCCGGTCTTAAACTATTGTCCTGCTAGCCTCTGGCTCCAGAAAGCGGTAGTTCTTCTTTTCATTCAACAGATCTGGGGGTGCCTCCCGTGGCCTCGCATCTGGATCCGACTGGCGTGCGCATATCTGATACTGACCTTCATGGCAACCATAATCATCTACACGAATACATGCATTGGACCTGTGCACCATCCCGGCTTGACGGGCAGGCCCCCGAGTACGTCCGAGAATAGCTCACAAGACTCCTACCGGCTTATCTTCCTGTTGTCGAGTATGGCTAACAATGAAGGTGTAGCCAATTGCATTGGATCCAAAGGATCCCTCATCAGCTATGTCTTCCTCAACACCTCCACCGACGTGGTGCTCATCTTACTACCGATTCCCTGGTTGATCCGGGTGAAACGATCCTGGTCGAAGTGAGCAAGCAGTCCTTCCCTCCCCACTCCCCTTCCTTCAAGCATGGCTCAGTCATCTTATGCCCATAGGCGCCTTCTCCTTATCGGGCTGTTCTCGATCGGTCTCTTAGCCGCGGGAGCCAGTCTGTCGCGAGCTTTCCTCCCCGGGACCCAGACCGTCAACACCATCATCTACTTATTCGAGGGCACTTTGGCGGCGCTGGCGGCCAACCTGCCAATGATCTACAGTCTCCGCGGCCGGAGAGCGCGTTCAGCCTCGCCAGCACCGTCAGATCCCGAGTGTAGCACGCCGTTCCCGCAGCCTCCGCGACCTCGCGCCATCACCGACACCGAGATCATCGGTGACTCTAACGAGACCGACACCGACACCCCATCGGAGCACCAGAATACGCGGGTGTCGAGTCAGGCTAGCACCGAGCCTTTGTTTCGCCGCGAGTTGAATCTGTAATTTTTGGGGTGGTTAGTCAGGGCTGGGACCTGAGCAGTGGTTGTATAGATGGCGGCCCTGTCTTGATGATGAATGTATATATTTCTCGGCTAGCCTCCAATGACATTTGAACCTTTTTTTTTTCTTTTTTCTAAGAAATCGAGCTCGGGTCTCAGTACTGGGAACCCCCCAAATGCGATCTGATCGGATCCATGTAGACAGGGGAGGCCCAACTGCTCTCTTCCCGCTTAGTCTTTAGTCATAACCCACAACTATCACAGTAGGTTGGCATATTTTTGGGAGCGATAATGATTGGGCATAAGTCGGGTAGATTGGCTTGAAAGAGTATCACCCCGGGGTTTGAGTGTCTCGAAGTACGGTTATCAGGCCGTCCCCTTTGCTGCGACGATATATAACTTGGCCCAGACGCGGAAGGGACATTTGCATCCGGAACCATCACTCTGCAAACACACACATGACAGAAAGAACGACATGTTTTACTGCGGTGATGTTGGATGAAACAAAATATCTATTACGGTAGTTGGGCTGTTGAGTGACCATTAACAATGGGTGGAAGCAAAAAACGATCCCGGTGCGACTCGAACGCACAACCTCTAGTACCGGAAACTAATGCGCTACCATTGCGCCACGAGACCAGCGATGACGTAAATTTGTTATTTGATTCTGTATGAAGAGATTTGAGTAAGCAATCTCACATTCACACCCAGCAATGCTGCAGTGTTCAATGCGAATTCGTTAAACACTCGGATAGTCCGATAGCAGTGAACCAAGGACTGGAAGTGTGATACATTGTCTGCTTCATTACGCAGGAGGTGGAGCTGAGTTAAGGTCTGGAACAATGGGGAACCGCAGACTCCACCGAAGCTACGGCGGTACAATGTGTCTAACAGTGGCTTCTTTCTCGTGACATTGATGGGTACCGCGTAAAGACGACTAGGTTCACTGGGTCTTCACGTCGCAGACCCCTTCTTATGCATTCATTGAGCCACTTCTCATATAAGGGTAGGGAATCCTTGCATGTACAGAACAAGACTACTGTGTGACAGGTCATCACAGGCAACGAAATCTCTTGCCACCAGCCTTGCAGCATGTCAATATTGCCGGATTCGGAACTCAGATCCCGAGCTACGGCTTGAGCCGAACCGTCGTAATGGCTACTACGAAGCTGATAATTGCCGGAGGTAACAAGATACGGTGGTACTCAAACCTTACTCAGTAAGCTTGTTATAATCATCGAATGGTGTTGATCTAAGTCAACGCAGGAATATGACTCCGAGCAGGCGAAAAGAAGCGGACGCGTGTTCGGACTTCGGAATGGAAGAAGAAATGCGCCAAGGCCCACCAGCCCTAATCTATAAGGACTATCACCGATCCAGGATAATGCCAGTTTGGCAAGCCTCGCAACTGGTCCCGTCGATCGCGGAAATTGTGCCGCCCTATCGCGTAATCACCGTCTTGCCAATTTTCTTAACATGGCGGTGTTCAACTCTGCGGTGATCCGGCATTTATACCCCATGGCTCAGCGTTGAGATTAAAATCTTTTCCCCGCCCTGCCCTTTCATCACCCCACCCGGTAGATGATCCCTACCTACGGTTCAATCCGCCATGGAACGGCTGAATGAGAGTGTGCAGCCCGAGAAAGCGGATGGAGTGACAACAGCCATCACCGCGACAGGGCCCATCGACGACGAGGCCCGCCCTGATGTCTTCTCTTCCACCGTTCAGGAAATCCTCTTTGTCGCCGTGGCGACCATGGCCATCGCCATGTCCTCGCTCGTGAGCGGCGCCGTCACCGTTATCACGGCCCAAGTGCAGAATGACCTGGGGATGACCACGGCGGAATTGACCTGGCTGAGCGGGTCCTCCTCGTACGCGTTCCCTCCCCCTCAGCACTGCGACGATCCTAGCTAACCGCCCATCACAGACTGGCCGCCGGTTCCTTCCTGCTATTCTTCGGCCGCTTAGCTGATCTCTTCGGTCGGAAGACATTGTTCCTGGGGAGCATGGTCCTTTTCGCCGTCTTCTCCCTTGCCGCCGGGTTCAGCAAGACACCCCTCCAGCTGGACATCCTGAACGGCGTCATGGGCCTGATGTCGGCGGCCTCTGTTCCCCCGGGCCAAGGGATGCTCGCCAACATCTACCAGCGCCCATCCAAGCGCAAGAACCGCGTGTTCGCCTGTTTCAGCGCGGGTAACCCGATGGGTTTTGTGTTCGGCAGCGTCTTCTCGGGAATCGCCACGCAGCTCTTCAACTGGCGCGCCAGCTACTTCCTGCTGGCCATCATCTACGTGGTGGTGGTCGCGATCGCGATCCTCAGCGTGCCCGTGGACCACACGCCCAAGACGACGCTGTCCGTGCAAGCGATCAAGCAATTCGACGTGGTGGGCACACTGCTGACGATCGCGGGGATCGGAATGTTCTCCGGCGCCCTAAGGTGAGTGTCTTCTGTCCCTGCCCCCGCTGCTCTTCCTCCTTCACAACCGTGCAACTGACCCAAAACCACGCAGTCTCGGCTCCGACGCCCCACAAGGCTGGAAAACACCGTACGTCCTCGTACTGCTGATCCTCGGCGCACTCTTCATACTGGGCTTCATCATCTGGGAGAAATGGTACACGTACCCGCTAGTACCGATGAGCATCTGGGGTGACCGGGACTTCAGCCTGGTGATCGCGATCCTGCTGCTGGGGTTCCTGGCGTTCCCGATCATGTCATTCTGGGTGGCGCTGTTTATGCAGAAGATCAAGGGGTACTCGCCGCTGATGGTAGCGGTGCACATGCTGCCGATGGCGATCGGCGGGATACTGGTGAATATCGTCGCGGGGCTGGTCATGCACCGCGTGTCCAACAGCCTGCTGATGGCGATCGGCGCCGTGGCCTATGTCGGCGCCTTCCTGCTCATGGGCTTGCAGCACTCCGCCAGCTCTTACTGGGCCTTCATCTTCCCTGGCCTGCTGCTGGCTGTCGTCGGCGCCGACTTCGAGTTCTGCGTTGCCAATATGTACGTTATGAGCTCGCTGCCCCCGGCTCAGCAGAGTATCGCTGGCGGCATCTTGCAGACTGTCACTAAGCTGTGTGTGACTATTGGCATGGGCATTAGTACTGCTATCTATGATGCGGTGGTCTCGAGGGGGTTGGCGGAGGGAGGGTACTTTGCTGGTGATCCCATCGAGCCGTATAGTGCTACTTTCTTGTACTGTGCTGGTATTGCTGCGTTGGGGATTCCGCTGTGTGCGTTCTTGCGGATTGGGAGTCAGGGGAATACGGGGGTCAAGGAGGGGCTGGATCATGATGGTAGGAGTAAGGAGAGTGTGGTCGAGGAGAAGGGTCGTGCTGAGGTGTGAGGCAGCTGTTGCACATGTTGAAGGATACTACCTCATGTGGGACGTATAGTGTATTGTTTAATAATTGAGGCCATGAACATGGCATCTTGCACCGTAATTAATGGTTAGACTTTCAGCCGGCAAGATACGATTAGATGGCTACATCACGCTCTACTACGCTCCTAGTCCGGCTTGTAGTGTGGACGTGGCCATGGGTTTCAGCAGCTAGACCCGGCAGATCAGAGCGAAGTCGGCGGGATAGTCATCATCCATTCTGCGCCGCCCCTCCCGTCTGACTAGACGACTATGATGGGTGGTTTGGCTTACTTTGGTATTGTTGAATTGGATGGTAACCATGTTCTCTTGGTGGTGGAGTATACGCAGTCAAGGAGGCAAACGTGCGGAATGGATCTACGGCAAAGACGGAACTGGAGCTCGTTGCGGTGTGTACGGCGGACCCGAATCAGGCGGTTCTGGAGAGGGTGAAGACGCTGAGTGATCAGAGGCTGAGTGTTGTTTGCGCGAATGAGTCGGTTGACTTTGGGAAGGTGTTTGAACATGCCAGTGGTTTGAAGCATGGATGTGGCTCTGAGGAGGCGAGACGGCGATGGGAGCACAGGTGGCTGTTGCAAGACAGATGGATGACCGGGGGCAGAGGGCAAGTTGTCGCTTTCGAGTAAGAGTTTATTTATTTATGCCTGGGTCAAAGCGAGACGCATAATTGCAGTTTGTGGTGCCGGTGGTCATTCGGGATGAGGTGTTTTGGGTTCTTGGTTGGATGGATTCTGGTGCTGTCTAGATTGGCTAGGGATTGTAGATGTTGTTTATGCGAAGGGTTTCTAGGCTTGTCTTCTCTAGATCACGGTTTGACGGGCGTAATGGCCATCTATAAGAATGGTCGACTGGCTCACTGCAGCAGGCGAAGAAAGGCAGGTCCATGGCTTAGGAGGCCACATGACATCATGGTTGACAGCAGAACTCGGGGTAAGGAATGGATACGTGTTATCCCAGACACTAGACGTTGAGCAGCGAGTTTAGATCAGATTAATCAGGCCTGGCAGAAGCCGACATTGACACATCTGTCGAATTCCAGTCAAACCTATCTCTGTCTCCATTCAAAGCAGGGTCCTACCTCCCCTTGGATCAATCATCCAAACTCCCGGTTACCTCCAGATAGAAAATCAAAATCAAAGGCCCCCTCATATCGCCCTTATTTTCTCCAATGATGCGTGCGCCTCATGAAAAATGCTGTTTGCTTGATTAATCACGTTCTTCGGCTGTGTTTTTGAGAGGAATGTCAGTCTTATCCTTCAGCTTGTTGTTACTCGAAGGAGAACTTGTTGATAATATCCCTTTTTCGGCCTGAAGCATGTGCTAGGAAAGGTTCAATGGTGGGCTTTGAGTTTGTTCAGACTTCCTGCTTGCAGTCTTCATGCCGAAAAATGATGGAGAAGTTATTCATCTTTTCTGCTTTTTCTTATGGTCTTTTAATCAGCTAGGAGCCTAAAAGTATGTGCATATTCATATGAATGTGATCCTACGAAACATTCTCATAATGGGCTTCTTAAGTGCGTAACTCATTAATCTTCATGACTGATCATAAGTAGTCTTAATCATCTAGGTTGATAAGGATCATCACTCGTCTGCTGAAAGTCGATCACCTTCCCCGAGCGTGCAGCGCATTCCACTCCATAGTATTCAGCAGGAACTGATTCACATCCACATCCAAAGATCCCGACCCAGCTATATCAGGGTACGCCCACGGCTCCAACCCAGTCGCGCCCTGTCCACCGGCACCGTACGCAATACCAGGCGCCGTGAAATCCATCTGCACAGGCATCGAGAGATCATCCATATTAGCACCCAAAGAACCACCCGGCAGCACCGCTTCAGGATCCTGTCCGAAGCTCGTCGTCATCTGCATCACTTTATTCCTGATATCCGCGACGATCCGGGGCGGCACGAGCGGCGTCTCCAGCTGTCTGGCTACCTTCTCGCGGGCTTCCCAGGCCTGCAAGACGATACGCGAAAATACGATAAAGAAGGGCCGATCATCCTGCTTAGCGTCCATCATGCGAACCTCATAGTTATTGCTCATAACCTCCCACGCTTTATCCGCGTGGTCCTCGACGGGCCGCTTCTTCAAATCCTGCAGCAGGTGGATGTACGCTGGGAACGGGAAGTGGAAGTGCACGAGCCACAGGTAGCCCTTTGTGAGCGGCGAGGTCATCAGCTTCGTGTCGCATTCGAGCATGCGTAGCGCGTGCGAGATCCCCACGTTGCGTTGGGCGTCGGTCTGCGACACGGCTGCGGTCGAGAAGCGGGAGTAGTGCTGCAGGAGGCGGTTTTTAGCTAGGTATCCCCTCATCGTCCAGATTGTCATAAAATGAAGGGGGTTCTCGGGGTTGCAGAAGGAGAGGTATTTCTCCTCCATGACTCGTTCGAGGGCGATAAGGCTCTCGGCTTCATCGGGGGTGGTGGGATGTGGCGTGATCGTGTTTAGGGTTGGGTTGGTGAAGTTGAGGTGGAAGGCGCTGTGGCGCACGAAGTCGGCGAGTTCGCTGCGCACGACTGCAAACAGCATCTCCGTGGGTCGGTTGTTTGTTGCCGGCGGGCTCCTTATTTCGGGCTGTAACTCGAAATCGTTCACGTTGAGGGGCACTTTGCAGTCCCAGGTAGGAGCTAGCGACGCCGTCTTGTAGTCCGACATTTCGCAGATGCGGTTGTCGAAGATGATGAGCGACCACCACAGTCTGCGGCGCATTTCCGCTTCCAGGGCCGAGCACTTGCCGTACATGGACTCGTTGTGGATGCCGATGCGCTGGGCGATTCGGATCGCGACGCTCAGCAGTGAGGACAGGGAAGCCGGGTCTGTTTCAGGACGGATGGAAACCTGTAGAGGTTAGTGCGTTCGTAGTCATCGGTCAGCCTGACTTACTAGATACAGATACAACGCGGTCAGGCACTCACGGTCGCTGGAGCGTAGAATACAGCAACTTCGCAGCGCCTGCTGGCACGCAAACTGATAGCCCGTCAAAAGGTCCTTCTTATGGGTTCCGAACAAGGTGCTGCATTGCTCATCCGTGAGACTCAAAATGGAAACGCAGTAGATACTGAACATCAGCGCTTCCAATGTGGGATTAATGTTGGCGATATCGCTGGCCGCGTCGATGATTCGTGTTTGAAGAGTAGGGGTGTGTGTAACTTTGAGCAGGGGATTGATATTGTCCAAGTAGATCTGCCAGAGCCGGAAGATATGCACTTGGCTTGGATGCGAAGCAGAAAGGTCGACATGGCCTACTGGGGAACCGAACAAGAGGTGGTCGTTGTTTTGACCTTGAAACATGTGGTTCCACGCCTTCTTGATCACGGCGTGTCGGACATCGTCGTTGTCGTGCAGGAATCCAGTGTCGTTTTCGTCGTCCTCACCGTCGTTTCCATCGTCGTCTGCGGGATCTACAGGCTTGCCCAGTTGTCAGTTTGCCCCGAACCTGTCGAAACAGAAACTCCTACCTTTTGACTCATTGCATGCCACAGATTTCTATCATGTGATTAGTCATCCAGGCATAGGAGTGAGTGCAGGACCCAAATTCGTACAATGATTTAGTCTTGACTGCCGTCTTCTCCCTTGATGGACGAGGATTCGTGTCAGCAAGAGTCCCTTCTGACTCGGCTTCCTCTGGCAGTTCATCTGGGCCATCGTCACTAGGCGACCGATGGTCAGCGGTAGGCGTGTGGAGGGGATCGAACTTGATGTTGTGCTGTCGGAGGAGACTCTCATAGAGTCGCAGGCGGGCCAACAGCTCTCTCTCAGGAAATCTCCGCCGTCGCTGGCGGATCGCTTGCTCGCATTGTACATTGGCACGCACGCAGTTGGCACAAGGGAATGTGCGATCACACCTGATCTTGCGTTGCTGACACAGCACGCAGGCCAGTACGCGCTGGGGCTTGACGGTGGTGGCTGTCTGATCGGATGCAGAGATCGGCGTGGCCATGGCATGAGACTATCGATCCTAATGCGGGCTGTGTAACTAAGGAATCAGAGGAAATGTTCCTGTTCCTAGACCCGGTTGCCCGAAGCCCGGGGAATTGGGTTGAAGAGAGAAGAATTAGAAGGGCAGACAAGAGTCAAGGAGAAAGTCGGGATTTATGAGGGCCGAAAACAACCGCCACTTGCCAAGCCTCGCACTTTCTAACCCCCGACCACTGCAGTTGCTAACCCCCGGCTTTGCGACCTGCTCCCTCGATATCTTTCTGCAGAGTGCGACTTGTCCGACCATGTTTTGCCCCTTGCGACCCCTTAAAACTCGGAGCTTTCCTTCTGAATTCTTCTGGGTCGAAGACTCCCTCGTGCATTGGTAACTGGTCGATCGTTGCTGGGCTGTGGAGCTACGAATACCACTATCATCACCATGCCTCCACCACGCACCTCCCTCTCGGACAGTACCAAGTCTGCTGCAATCGATGCTCCAGAGCTCGCGAATCACCATAGTGAGACGACAACTGATGCCGTCGTCAAAGATGAAGCACCCGCCAAAGCTGGAGGTCCTCCAGGTCCTCCGGGGCCTCCCGAGAATCAGTCGACCATTAGGGTTGTCTGTCTGATCGTCTCGGCCTTTGTGGCCATGTTCCTCGTTGCGCTGGACAGAACCATCATCTCAACGGTATGATATATGTAACACAGCTCAATCCATGGAATCTCGCGCTAACATGACTTCAATCCATAGGCTATCCCCAAGATCACCGACGAATTCAACTCCTTCGACGACGTGGGCTGGTACGGAAGCTCGTATCTGTTGACATGCTGCGCGTTCCAGCTCCTGTTCGGAAAGCTGTACAAGCTCTTCTCCGTGCGGATCGTCTTCCTTGCCAGTATTCTGCTGTTTGAGGTTGCCTCTGCTATCTGCGGCGCCGCTCCCAACTCCGTGGCCTTCATCATCGGACGAGCAATCTGCGGAGTTGGTGCTGCTGGTATCCTGGCTGGAACTGTGAGTTGGCCTTAATTTTTCTCTCATCATCACAAACCGTACTGACAGTCATTTCTAGATCATGTGCATCATCCATTCCGTTCCCCTCCAAAAGCGCCCACAAATCCAGGGATTGTTCGGCGCGCTCTTCGGCATTGCCTCAATCGTGGGTCCGTTGATTGGTGGTGCCTTTACATCGAACGTGACCTGGAGATGGTGTTTCTACATTAATCTCCCGATCGGGGGTGCGGCAATGATCTTCATCGCCTTCTGCCTCAAGATTCCGAAGCAAGACACTACAAGGGTTCCGTGGGTGGAAAAGCTGCTGCAGCTGGATTTCCTCGGTACTACCCTCTTGGTGTCTGGTGTGGTCTGCCTTGTATTGGCACTCCAGTGGGGAGGCCAGACCTATGCTGTAAGTTCATTCCGACCATGATTCTCAACCCCGACTAACAGTCCGCAGTGGAGCAACGGTCGCGTCGTGGCGTGCCTGGTTCTCATGGGCGTGCTCCTCCTCGCCTTCGTCGCCGTGCAGATCTTCCTCCCCAAGACCGCGACGCTGCCCGTGCGCATCTTCTCGCAGCGCAGCATCATCTCCGGCTTCTGGCAGACCCTCTGCATTGGTTCTGGCAACTACATATTCGGTAAGAAACTCCCACCCCCCAACCATCCTCACAGCTCACTAACCCCATAAAGTCTACTTCCTCCCAATTTGGTTCCAGTCCATCAAAGGCAACAGCGCCGTCGAATCCGGCATCCGGCTCCTGCCAATGATGCTATCAATGGTAGTCGGCTCTATCGGCGGCGGAATCACCAACTCAAAGATCGGATACTACACGCCTCTCGCAATCATCGGATCGTGCATCATGTCCGTTGGCGCCGGGCTTCTGACGACCTTCAAGGTAGACACCGGCGAAGGGAAGTGGATCGGCTACCAGATCGTCTACGGTATCGGCCTGGGCCTGTGCTTCCAGATCCCCAATCTAGCCGCGCAGACGGTCCTCCCCAAGCCCGACGTGCCGTTCGGCCTGGCGCTGATGCTGTTCGGGCAGCTAATTGGTGCCGCAGTGTTTGTGTCGGTCGGCGAGAATATCCTCGCTAATCAGCTGGTGAAGCGGTTGTCCGGGCTGCCCGGGTTCAATCCCAAGCTGGTCACGTCCGGCGGTGTCACCGAGTTGCTGAATACCATGCCTGCGAACTTGCATGATACCGTGCTCCATTCGTACAATGAGGCGCTAAGGAAGGTGTTCCAGGCTGGGTTGATCATATCGTGTCTGACTGTTCTCGGTGCCGCCACGCTCGAGTGGAAGAGCATCAAGAAGGGGCAGCCCAAGCCTGATGCTGAGAGCAAGGGAGCGGCTGCAGGTGAGAAGCCTGCGGAGGCAGCGGGGGCTAAATAGACAGAAATTAGAGGGTTAGGTTGATACTGGAGGGCTTGAACCTTGGCGTGTGATTGTCAAATAGAAGAATATTTAACTAGCTTTATTGGGTTGTAATGTTATTCAAGGTAGATTTTCTTCATTGCGCGTTTGTCTGACCTGTAGAGCTTTACCATCGACAATACCGCTTTTCCGGTCTCATCTCTAGCTTTGTAGGCTCCTTTACGTTGCTGGTCCGCCGACTGTCTTTAATGATCAAATCACTGCAGAGATGCTCGGGGTACTGGGTGTTGTGGGTTACCCCGGACCTTGTGATGATAATTACATATCTGTATAGATGAGAAGTTCTAAAGAGGTTTACGGGAAAGCGCCTTACGCTTGTTTCTAAAAACCCCATATTTCAATTCAAAGTGCTCAACAATTACTACCTGCCTATTCCCAATCGCCATCCAAAAAGTCCGCAACCTTCTTCCCGGCCAGAATATCCGCATGAATCTCCTCGATCGTCCACATCTTGAACTTATGGCCCGAAGGAAAGTTGGTATTCTGGAAATCAGTGCCATACACGAAATGCGAGAACGCCTGGCCGAACTTCTCATAGACATAGGCCTCAGGATCATGCTGAAACAACCACTTGGGGAACCGGACCTTGACCTTTTCGGGATCCTTCTTCAGCACCTCATTCATATCCGCAGCGCCCAGGTTCTCCGAATTGACAAACGACATCTTCTGCACGCAGCTCACACGCTGGTAGCGCAGGAGATTGTAGATGCGGGCACCCAGCGGCGCACCACCGGGCGCGCCACCTGCACACGCAAGCTGCAAGCAAGCCGCCAGCGTGACGGCATCCTCGATGGCTAGGGTGCCGCCGCTGATCGAAGCCGGCACGGTGGTATGCGCAGCGTCGCCGACCTGCACGACACGACCGCCCTTGGACGTCCACTCGCGACGCAAGTTCCGCCACAGCAGCGGCCAATGCACGGTCGCGCGCTTGGGAGTGTTGCGGACCAGCCCCTCGATGGCAGGATCCCAATCCGGGATGCGGTGCAGCACGTCGAGGACCCCCTGCGGATCGACGTCGGGGTCCCACGACTCGATGGGCTCGTTGCCGCCGGGCTGCAGGAACTTGTCACGCGGGGTGAGCCCGTATGCCACGAAGTCCGGTGAGATGAACAGTCCCAGGTGCATGCCGGGTCCGATCCAGAACTCGTGGTGCGACGCCCCCTGCGCCACGGCCTCGCCCCAGCGCGCCTTGAACGCCGGATCCCGCAGCGCCAGCTCCGTCGGCAGCGCTGCCCGGTATACTGACATGCCGCTTGAGCGTGTCGGGGCGTGTTCGCCTGCGATCAGCAGGTCGGAGCGCGTCTTGAATGCATCGGCGGCCACGACGATGTGCGCCACCCGCACGCTGCCGTCGGCCGTCACAATACCTCCGACACCGGCGGACTCGTCCTCGAAGTATTGCTCGACCCGCTGGCCGTATTCGACTTTCAGACCGACGCGGGCGGCCTGGCGGAGCAGCATGCGGTAGAACTTGCGGCGGACCTGGTGCGGGGCCACGTACGGCAGGCCTTGTCGCTGGGCTAGGTGCTCGGGGCTGTTGTAGCCCAGCGTGGTTGGGCCCAGAATGAGCTCGCTGTTGTGGCGGCGGTAGTACATTACACTGTCTGATCGCTCCTGGTCGAGCTCTCGGCAGATCTCCGGCCAGTGGCGGAGGGTGCAGATGGCTGACGGGCCGATCACGATGATGTCCCCTGGATGGGAATTAGACAGGTCAATGATTAAAGACCGGAGTGAACCGGGTGTCAAGGGGTGTAACGAACCAGTATAGACAGGGCCTTGGCTTCGTTCCAAGATCCCCACCACGTTGTGTCCTTTCCTCCAACATTCGAGCGCCGTGATCAACCCTGCCGGCCCTGCCCCGACGATCAGCACGTTGAGGTGCGTTTCGGGAGACCGTTGAGGAAGCTCGCCTGGGGTGGACGACCACCTTGCGGGATTGAACTCATCCTTGTCTCCGTGGGAGAGATACTCGTTTGACACCATTTTGGAAGTGTGAGGTGCAGGTGCTTTCTAGCTGATGATGCTGTTCGCGAGGGAAGTGCAAACCATATATCACGGGCGCACGCGCATATGCTACCAGGCAGCTTCATCGGGAACTCTTGGCTTCCTTTCCTCGGGCATTGTTCGAATTAGATCTGTTGTTCGCTTTTGGTGTCCTGACGTCTCGCCCAGCTCCGGCTCTCGGAAATGGTGGTTGATACGCGAGTGCGGGACATTTATATCTCGGGAAATGCAACACCCCGGCTTAGTCACATAGAAAATGTGTGATTTATACCCCGAAGGAACGAGTACAAGCCATGGAATTCACATTACTCTGTCTGTCAACAGCAGTAATTATAGACCCAGATGTAGTCCTGGAGAATGGGACCAGTCTGCCAAAACAATCAGTTATTAACATACTGCTGACCAAGACTCGCCAATCTTATCGAGCTATCCGAAGCTCGCGATTAGTCTGTAGCTGTAGTATTCGATGTGAGCATATTCCAGTTGGAAGTGCATGAATTAATCTACCATTGTTAAATTCATCAGTGTCAAGGTTGAATTATGCTTGACTGTGCACAAAAGTACTGCAACATACCGCGCATCGTTGTGTTATCCTCGCACTTCCCACTCAACAACCCCAGACGATCCATGGAGCGCTGCTTATCCGTCCATCCATTGCCTCTCTGTACCCATAGACAGGGCAGGGTAGACTGCTATACCCAGACCTGCTGCGGGCTCTTTCTGTAGAGTGCATGATGGACATTCTTTTCCATCATTCTAGGCTTAGAGTACATAAGCGTGTTCAACTTTTAGCAGGGCTTCCTGAGTCGCTTCCCCCTAACATGGCCTAGTCGCCTCCACTAAATACAGTACATCCGCAACACTCGAGGCATGAGATATTATCTCCAGGCGTCAGGTCTTGTCTGACACTCCCAGATGTAGGCCCTGATTAAGAACTGGATAATGCAGACATGAAATCGAAATTATTTAACCGGAACTCCCGTGGACCGGGGAGAATAAAAGCAGAAACCCAGCTTCTCAGTCTCAATGTGACAACATGTCTGCCTAGACGAGAAAAAGCGCTTGGTTCATTGTCGTTCACTCCATCACAGCCATTGTTGATTCCCGAGGTGACTGACAAAAGCACCACCATACGTTTCCACGGTCGCGTTCTCGATAACCTCGAGTTGCATGCGCACACTCTCCTCCATCGTCATCGGACCCGAGAAATGCGGTGCATACGCCTTCAGCCTGGCGACCATCTTTTGTCGTCCTTCCGCTTCGTCCTCCCTGGGTGGGGTGTCCGGCTTGGAGACGGCGCCGGGGCTGATGGACATGAAAAGGATTCCTTCTGTCGCGCCGAGAGAGGCGTGGTACTTGGCCATGAGCAGGTTAGCCGCCGATTTCGAGATAGCGTACGGTGTCGCATTGTCGAGTGCAAGGTGCCTGACGAGGTCCAGGTCGGCCAACAGCGACGAGATGGTTATAACTTTCTTATCTCTCCCTTTCCGGATCAGAGGCAGGAACGCATTGACGGTGTGTGCCACGCCTACGACGTTGGTTCGGCATGAATCTACGATATCCTGTTCCAGCGCCTCCGGCGACAGGTCGATAATAGGCGTGAAGGCGCTCCTGGCGGCCAGAATGGCGGCGTTGTTGATCAGAATATCCAAACTCCCGCCGGTGATGCCGCGGACTTCTTCGGCCGCCGTTTTCAGGGCTTGGGCGTTGGTGATGTCGGCACCGACAAGGTGCACGTTGGTCAACCGATCTGCTACTAGACGGCTCTGCGTCGTGGCTTTGTCGCGGACCAGGCCGATCACAGTGTTTCCAGGCTTGGAGGAGATGTGCTTGAGCCAGATGTAGCCCAGCCCTCGACTTGCGCCGGTGATGAGATAGGAGGGCATGGTGAAATATGGATCGATGGACGGTAGGCGATCGCACAGGCGCCAGAAATTCATATTAATATTTGCTTAGCCTCCTGATTTCACCTCATAGTGATAAGACCTGCATTAGTGCGCGTTCAGCTCGCCATCCCCATTGGTTTTATCAAGGGGGGTCGGGCTATTGTCGTCGGGGAACCGACGCATACCGGAGCCCGGTCGAACTCTCAGTCTAGAGCCATGCAGCTACAGGGATCTAATGAATGCATGTTACGACTGGTCGATACGCAGGTAAGCAAACACCCCGATCCCGATCATTCGATGGTTCGCAGTCTAGCTTGCAAGCCTGGGCGCCTAATTAGACCATTTGCACTTTGAGGATGATGCAGCTGAGGGTACAGTACATAAGCTAATAGAATCATCCCACCCCGCCTCGCCATCCTCTGTGTTACAAACAATCCCTTCAAAATGTATCTGACCTACGCAGAGAAGTTTCACTATTTCGAGCTGCCAGCGAAGGCCGTGATTACGGGCCTTGTGGCGACCGTGACAACCTTCTTGGCTTACATTGTCTTCCTATCGTATACCCCAAGCGTCGACAAGAAGTCACCGCAATTCACTCCCAACACTGTGCCACTCGTGGGATCCTGGAGCTTCTTCACCCAGAAATGGTAAGGATACCCCCC